>NW_017672356.1:192198-198021 GCF_001879085.1 Nicotiana attenuata
GGTAGTTGCGAGTAATAATATCCTCATGCTAGTAGTGAATCCTTTCCATATGTGATTGGATTCTACATAGAGCTTTAGTACAACCTTTAATGGTTTTGGAATTTTAAAGCTCTTTGTGCTCGCAGGTCGCACCAACTATTTGCCAGTATGAAAAGTGTGTCAAAGACATCGGTCTAGCCCACTATGAGCGAAGTCGGAGATGTTGGATTATGGGTCATGGGTCGCTCCATGTGGGTTGACCCGACCCGGTTAGGAGAGATAAGGAAGAGAGGTTAAGGAAAGTTACCACTAGACCACAACCTCTCCACTAAACTGAACGTGGGTGAGTGGTGGGTTTCTTCCTCAACCGCTATTTTCTCTGCCTATTTATATGAAGGAGATAACATAGAACAAGTATGCGTAAGTTTTTTCTCTAACGTAAGAATTTTCTCTGAATCTCTTCTTCTCCCAACGAAAAGCACACACAAGCAAGGGCATCTAATTGGTGGAAGATTAACTTTGTTTCCTAGTGATTCAAAGTTCGGTTTGGGGCAATTGTTTCGGTGGTGAGTTCAACAATTCTTCCGCTGCGTTGACAGGTACGCTAATGTTGTTCTCGCCCCGCGATTATTAGACTAACAATAAGTAAATAGGTTCCTTCTTTTTTCCCCGTAAATTATCAATCATGGGTTGAAGACTTGTGAAGTGCATTGTTCTTTAGTATACAATGGGGTAGAAAAAATGAATTTACTTTAGTAAGAAAAGCCAACATGAGGTTGCTTTTATGTATAAAATTCGGTATAATGTGTGAATAGAAATAGTTGGAGTTTCGTAGATATATACTTTTCTCTACAGTTTCTATCCTCCTCCAACTTTTTTTTACCTCCCAAAAAATAGAAAATAAATCAGTTGGAGGAGGAGAGAGCGCAAGGAAAAAGTACTACTATACTTGAATTTCAGTTTAAATTTTCTACGAGCTCAGCCTATGATATGAGGTATGGTTGTATGAGTGCCAACATTCACAAAAACTCAGAGAAGTCAACCTGTAAATATCTTTGCTAATTGGACTAGGCTTTTAGTTTGTATTAATGTAATATCGATCAATGTAGAATGTATGGTATAGAAAAGCAAGTTTACATCTTTGAAAAATGGAATAATTTCGATAACATGCATTAAATAGAGTATTAGGTAATTGGGGTTTTGGACATATGCATAACTTTATTATTCCATGTAAATATATGCTTTGAAAATTAAAATGCAAGAATATAATTTGAAGAAATAAGATTTACGAAGAAACAATATATCATTCTTGGGAGATCGAAGAGGTCTTCCCATGTTTGAGCTTATGTTTTTTTTCCACAAAATCTATTTTATAAAATATATACATATTTTAACTTTTATCGTGTTTGTATTGAACGATATGAATACACGTGGATGCACGTGTCCAGAAACTAGTTTACTCAATAATAGTAAACTCGTTGAAAAAATTGAACATCAATATTTGCCTTATGGAATATATTAACTAAATCTATCATTTAAACAAAATTTAGCTGTGATTTGCAATTGATATTATTATTTTTTGATTAATTTATATTTAGTGTTACTGTTATTTTAAAATTATGAATTTTTAATTTGATTTACTTTTATTAGCAAAAGATATAGAGTTTTAAAGGTGAAAACAATTGAAGAAAAAAGGCGAAAGGAAAAAATTAAAAATTTATGTATTAACCCTTTAATATAACAGACGAATTGAACAGCAGCCACCTCATACATCCTCTACATTTGGCCCTCTCAAATTCGCTATACATTCTTCATCGCTCAGTCCCCCAATCGAAGGCTTTCTTTGTTCGTTGTCTGATCTTACTGTGTTCAGGTTAGTATTATCTCTCCGCTCTGTTTACTTTTTTTGTTCTTCTTTCTGTTGTTTGGACTTAGGGTTATAAATTGGTTTTTTTCTCCCAAATTTGTGGTTATGGTAATCGAACCTAATTTCCTATATATAGCTTCTTTTACTCATATGATCAATCAAAAGTAGTAGAGCTTCTATTTAGTTTTGCTATATCTTTCTATATGCATTCAATAACTCCACATCTACTGTATTGAGCCACATTTTTCTTTTAAGTTTCGTTAAACAAAGGTCCAGAGAGTTGAAATATTGATGATTTCTCATGTGGAATTTAATCAAACCTAAGGTCCAGTTCTTCTTAGCAACCCGTAAGATATTGATTGGTCTGAATCGAAAAGGTAACTACAATGTTGAATCAAGAGACATCTTACTTTAGTGTATTTGCATAAACCTTATAGTTATTCTTATCCAACACTCTATCAAAAGATATTATTAGGATATAAAAGACAAGCCCTTCACACTTTTTTCTGCAATGTTGTAGAGTTGCGAATGGTATATATGTTGATGTGATAATTTAGGATATTTATTTTGGGATCCAATCAGACCCCACTTTGTGGGATTTTAGTGGGTCGTTGTTGTTGTTGTTGTTGTATTTTGGGATCCAAAGTAAGCAATAATATTCGGAGATCCTCCTTAATTAGGAATTGGAAAACAGTTTGAGTCCGTGCTGCCTTGGTACACACTAGGCGCTTCTTTTGTTAATTGTTTCTTTTTTTTGCTTAAGAGATATGTGACATAATAAAAAAGATAATATAGGAACTCTATTTTGAAGAGGAGCCTTCTGTGAACACTAGGAAGCTTGGTAAACTAAAGAATTGCTAACATGTTTGTCATATTGCGTACCTTAGCCGGTGGAAATGCAAAATATGCCTTACTGGTTCATTGCTTCCGGCATAATTGCAGGGAAGCAGATGAGCATTTGCTTTTTTGTACTTGAACTTCTAAAACTAATTAAATTTAGAAAACTATGATTAACTAGCATTTCATCTACATGTTTAATCTGTGTTAATATATACGAATTTTGCATTAATGAAGTCAGTCAGAATTTTTCAAGCATAACCTCAACTGGTAAGACTGCTTAGTTATTGGTGATTGCTGGCTACTTTGGTACTTCTATGTCTTTCTATCCCTTGTAATGCACTTGGCTGATAGATCTTTTAATTCTTTTTGTTAGTTAGCTTTCTGATTGGATTTACTTTTGCAGGAGATTGTTGGATACCATCTGATTGGATTTACTTTTGCAGGAGATTGTTGGATACCTTACCATACTACAAAATTGTTGATATCCTAAGGTTACTCATAGAACTCAACCAACTCAAGATATCAAGAAACTTAAAAAGCAACGCGACAAAGAAAAACTTCGGTTTACGGTCCTGAACGTGAATTAAACCTTAAACCTTTGTCGTTTTTTATGATATAAACAGGAGATTTTGCATCTAGTTCAGAAAATAATGACTTCGTTTGGGTCGCTTAAGCAGGCTATCTTTGACAGACAAGCAAGAAAACAGCAATACCAAGATCACATACTGGGCCTGAATGCTTATGATCGCCACAAGAAATTCCTCAATGATTATGTTGGATATTATGGAAGAGAGAGATTCACACAAAAAAAGTTGCCTGTTAAAACAGATCAGGATACGCTCAAAGAAGGATACCGGTTCATACGAACTGAGGAAGACGATATGAATCCATCTTGGGAGCAAAGGTTGGTGAAGCGCTACTATGACAAGCTTTTTAAAGAATATTGCTTAGCCGATATGACACACTATAAGAGTGGCAAGATTGGTCTGAGATGGAGGACCGAAAAGGAAGTGATATCTGGTAAAGGGCAATTTGTTTGTGGTAACAAACACTGCGATGAGAGAGATGGTCTAGCTAGCTACGAGGTGAATTTTTCATATGTTGAAGCAGGAGAAAACAAACAGGCCCTAGTGAAATTGGTAACCTGTGAAAGATGTGCAGAAAAGCTTCATTATAAAAAGAGGAAGGAGAAGGAGAAGGAGAAGGAGAAGGAGCAATCTAGAGAAAACCTGAAAGATAAGCATCGTAGGAAAAGGGAAAGAACTGTAAGTGATGATGACAATAAGGATGATAAATATGAACGAAGGAAAGGCAAGAGTAGAGGGTCCAGGTCTTCAACTTCATCTGATAATCCGGGTAATGAAGATAATGAAAATATTGATGAGTATCTGGAGGGAATGTTTCCTTGACAGGAGGATATTGATATCATTGTAAAGATTTCAAGTTCCATAAAAAAATTTTGGACTGCAGCTAGATATTTTTGTTGGGGCAACAGATTGGAACTTTGGTAGGAAAAGCGGAAGTAAATTCGTAGAGTTTGGTTGTCTTATCCATGATCGGTCAGTCCTGATTCTACGTCGGGTATTATTCACATGTAGCAAGTGATAGTTTTGCTTAGTTATCTACAGTTTTTGTTAATCAGTAGCTACTCTGAATGTAAATACAAAATCTTGCACACCTATGGTCGTTGTGAAGTTTCTTGAAGTTTATTCCTTTGACCTGACGAATGTCTCATCCTTCAATTGTTGTAGATCGATTTAGAGATGTATCGCTCCTCTTAAAAGAAGGCAGTGAAGTTCATGACTTTCTATAGCTTTCTATCTTTGTTTGCTGTTTATCAAGTATGGAACTGGGCTTCACTATCGTGTTTGTGAAAATACTTGTTCCATTAAATATTTGCTGCTAATTAACCATTTCAATCATATATCTAAAGTAATTGTATTTAAACTTTATTAGAATTAGGCCTGTTTCTGAAATTAAAATTATTATAGTACCAAATTTATCGGTAAATATAGGATAAAGTTAATTGGATGCGTGTGTGTTTTTTTCCAGATAAAATCAAAATCATGATATTTACGCATATTAGAGGTAAGATAAGGTGCACAAAAACTTTCTTAGTAAAATATATTTCGTGTCTCCCCTTTCTCGTACGTTGGTAAAATTGGTTGAATAAGAAGTGAGAAAAAGAGGATAGCACCATTCGAATTCGAAAGGTATAGACTTTATTAGTAATTCGAAAGGTACATATGGACTTTATTAGTAAAAAAAATAATTGAAATACCATTTTCTTTTTAAGACAACTGAAAACAAAAACAAAAAGAGAGATAGTGCATGAGATTCCGTTATTCTCGTTGAAATATCAGAAAAATAGTAAAACTAAAACAACATTGCGTTTAACACTTTCTAGCAAGAAAAGAAAATCTCATTTTGTGTCATTTCTTGAATATCAAGGTGACCAAAGGTCTCTTTGTTTTAGTAAATTTCACAAACCTTCAAATTTCATATTCTAATATTTCTCCCTTCAGCAAGCTTCCATTTTCATTTCATGGCAATTCTTGATCTCAATATGTGCTGAAACTCGGAAATTTTGAGTTGGAATTTATTATACAGAGTCAGAAATATCAAAATTCTCATTTTCCTTGGAATTTTTTTATAAAGGTACGTTTGTTTGAAATATTTGATGATCTAGAACAATAAAATTGGAATTTTTCATTTTTATTGTGATTATTGATCTGGGTATGTGCTGAAATGTTATGTTTCAAAGCCCCCCTTTTACTCCACTGTGAGAAAGATTGAAAATTTCTGATTGAATTTCTGATATCTTTAATCTTGNTTTCTTTAGCTCAAAAGTTTTATGGAAAAAATGGGGAAGAAGCAGGTGATGTTGACGGCGAATGAAGTAAACCAGATGCCTGTGTAATATGTGTCGGACAAATCAAAGGTTAGTATTTCTTATTCTCTTTTCTTTTCCTCCTCAAGGTTCAATAGCTTTACTATTTTTCTTTCAAGGAGCTTATTTATATCTTTGCATTTATATAGACTTCCTTTTTTATGATTCAGTCTTTCTTTTGTAAGTATAATTTATACTTGCCAAATTCATGTGGCTATATAAGTGTTGGTATATGGTCGATGGTCGG
>NW_017672357.1:0-23646 GCF_001879085.1 Nicotiana attenuata
ATATGTATATATATATATAAATACGAATTCGAACTCAAAAGGGTCTTGTGTGTTGTTTTGGTCTTTGGGCTAATATTCGATTGATACAAGGCTTGTATGGTATAGTTCATGGATCCCAATTCTGGGCTGGCCTCGCAATGATTTATTATGGCCCAATTCCTGTGTGGAAATGCAATCAGAAGCAGTAGATTCGACCTTAGGGCATGGGGCCTCTCTTCCAGGCCCAGTTGTGTTCCAGGCATGCCCTTGTACTGCCCTTCTTTTGTTATTTGGGCTCAGCTTAGATTTTGGGCTCGAAATAAATCCTTAGTTAATTAGCAAGACCTTTAGAACAATTTTTGGAAGGCCATCTTAGATAACACAATAGTCCATGGCTCTTCAAGCTTTAGTCGAATATCCTTTAAAAATGAAATCGAGGGGCGCCGCGCCAAATAAAACCACAAATGCACGGCCCTCTTTAATTATTTCCTTCAAAATACATAGAATCCGGGACGTGCCATTTAGCAAATTTCCATGGCCCTCGCAAAGTTAACAACGCTAGCCACTTTAGGCACGCTTTTTAATAATTTTACTTTCCTAAACTCGGGTGCGCATTTCATGCAACCCAAATCCAAATCCCAAAACGTTGAATAAGAGGTGTTGAGGATCCGGGTGCATTTCATGTGACGTGATCCAAAAACACGCTCTTAAACGGCGTTCACTTTCGTAAAAAACAAAATAAACTAAAAGCGGTAAATAATCTTAAAATTGCACTATAGGTTTAAATATGTATAAAAACCAGATTTTAGCCATTTATGATAATTTAAGCGACCGTGCTAGAACCACGGGATCCGGGGGTGCCTAACACCTTCCCTCGGGTCAACAGAATTCCTTACACAGAATTTCTGGTTCGCAGACTCCAATTGGGAAGTCGAAATTTTTCCTCGATTTGGGATTTAAATTAAACCGGTGACTCGGGACACCAAAAGCCCATCCTTTCCCGAGTGGCGACTCTAAAAATAAATAAATAATCCCATTTCGAATAATGTCACTTTAAATGGAAAAACTCCTTTATACATTATCCTTCGGGGTAGGTGTGTAAAAAAGGGGGTGTGACAGAATAACGGCATACATTATATGTATAATAATTTTTAGATCGTGGTGAAGATAAATAAAAATATTAGGTAATTTCTTCACATTTACTTAATAATTTGTTGTTAATAATCAGAGGTGTTTATGTTAGTACTTATGCCATCAACTATTAGTGTAAAAATTAAGAAATACGAGAGTTGACGATTTGACTTATTTTAAAAAATTGATTTAGCTATTTTGCTCGTTAAAAAAAAAAAGCAACTATTCTATCAATTTGAACAACGTCTTCTGAGTGAAGATGCTGGATTCTAAACAACGTCGCTTCTGTCCCCACGTCCAAGTCGTACCCTTGCTTTAGTTGACGTATACTCACTGGGCGTACCCATTGGCGTAGAGACGTCAATTTGACCCTATACAGAATTATTAGCTAAAAGAAGTATTATCATTATTATTATTATTATACTAAAATTTTGGTATAAATTGAAAATTCGTTATACTGGTTTTGAACCAAACAATGGGTAGAAAACATGACAAACAAAAACTAATACACACGCTCCTTAGAAACAAGTTTCCTTGCAAAATTAGGGCATCAAACTATAACTGAAATTAGGGCACATCGAGATAGAGCAGAGCCAAATTGAAGATGACGAGAATTCCTCTGTTGCGTTGCTCTTGCAATGGTATTATTCCCAGCTTTATCTCATTCTTTGTTAATTCTCATTCTGCTTCGGCAATTGCAATCAGAGATTATTCTTCATCTCATAGCAATACTGATAATGTCAAGTGTTTAGATGATGCTCTGACTCTCTTTGGTCGAATGGTCAGAACTCAGCCTCTTCCTTCTGTTTTTAGCTTCTCCAAATTATTAAAGACTATCGTAAATATGAAGCATTACTCTTCTGTTGTTTCCCTTTTTCGACAAATGCTGAAATCGGGTATCCCAATTGATGGTTTCATCTTGAGTATCGCGATCAACAATTATTGCCTAATGTATCGTTCTGACTGCGGATTTTCGGTGTTAGCCATTTACTTGAAGAAGGGCATTCCATTTAATGTTGTCACGTTTAGCACCTTACTAAGGGGACTCTTTGCGGAAAGTAAGATCAAAGATGCAGTTAACTTGTTCAAAAAGTTGGTGCGAGAGAATATTTGTGAGCCTAATGAAGTCATGTATTCAGTTGTCATGAATGGGCTTAGCAAAATGGGCCATACTCAAAAAACTTTTGATTTGCTTAGGGTAATGGAACAAGGAAGCATTAAGCCCAATGCATACATCTATAGCATTGCTATAAATGCCCTATGCAAAGATAGAATGTTACATGCTGCTATTAGCCTTTTTGAAGAGATGAAACAAAAAGGCATTCCTCCAGACATTGTCACATATAGTTCATTGATTGATGGTTGTTGTAAGCTTGGTCAGTGGGAAGAGGTTAGGACTTTGTTCTTCGAAATGGTAAATCTTAATATTTATCCAGATGTCTGCACCTTGACCATAGTAGCAGATGGACTTTGCAAAGAAGGGAAAGTTGAAGATGCTGAGGAAGTAATGAAACACATGATTGAAAAAGGTGTGGAACCCAATGTGGTCACCTACAATGTGATAGTTGATGGATATTGCTTGCGCGGTCAAATGGATAGAGCAAGGAGACTTTTTGATTCCATGATAAATAAGGGCATTGGGCCTAACATTTTTAGCTATGACATATTAATAAATGGATACTGTAAGAAAAAGAAATTGGATGAGGCCATGCATTTGTTTCATGAAATTTCTAGAAATGGATTGAAACCTAGCATTGTTACTTACAGTACTATCTTGAAAGGTCTATTTGATGCTGGAAGAACCGACATTGTGCAAAAATTCTTTGCTGATATGCTTTCTATGGGGCTCAGACCTAATTTATGCACTAATTGCATTTTGCTCCGTGGTTATTTTCAGAATGGACTTGTTGAAAAAGCTATGTCTCTATTTCATGAGTTGGAAAGAAAGAGAGAAGATATTGATATTGAACTTTACACTATTATTATTGACGGGTTGTGCAAAAATGGTCAGCTCGACAAAGCTCGTGCTTTTTTTGAGAAGCTTTCTTTGATTGGATTATTTCCCAATGTGATTACATACACTACAATAATAAATGGACTATGTCTAGAAGGGTTGTTAGATGAAGCTAAAGATATGCTAAGAGAAATGGAGCACAATGGTTGTTCGCCAAACAACTGCACTTACAATGTTATTGTGCAAGGATTTCTCAAGTGTGGCAAATTTAGTGAAATGAACACTTTTTTGAAGAAAATGAGTGGAAGGGACTTCTCGTTTGATGCAGGTACTATAGAGTTACTAATAGACGTTTCAGTTAAGGATCCTTCTTTGCTTAACATGATACCACAATTTCACTTGGAAAGTTAGAAGTGAATATTTGTTTCACTTGTTATCAATATGATGTAATTTCCTTTTACCTTGGCCAAAGAAATAGCATCCAATGGAATGGCAGAAGCTGAAAACATGCAATTAGAACATTGCTTAAGCTTTCCAAGCTAGCTTATTAAAGAGGTACACCTTTTCTGATTTTTAATTCTTTTGCCACTCTGCTTTTTGTTCTGGATCATATTTTATTGCACTCTTAATATGAGAAGTAACGTGAGTTTCCTTATGTGTGCACATTATAAGTCTACTAGGATTATCATTTTCAGTGGTATTTAGTTATCTTCAGGTATTATCATTTTCTGACATTTTGAATATCAATAACAATATCCTGTAACTTAGAATTTGATGTAGAAACATTATTCTTGATAGTTTCTAAGGTCTTGATTACATCAATCATAATTGTGACAATAGAGCTGACGTGACACCATTGAGAGCTCCAGGTCAGCTGAGAAGCTAATTTCCGTGTTACGCGAGAGAGTGAATTATGGTGCTGGCATTCGTCCTGGATTTACGACATCCGGGATTCCATCCACCGATGAAATTGCTGACAGAATCAAGAAGATGCTTGCAGGATACCAATATACTCTGGTTTAACCCTGATTGTGGCCTGAAGAATCGCAAGTATGCTGAAGTTAAGCCGTGCTCTCAGCAGTGGCTGGTGAATTGTTCAATGGTCCTCCTGGAGCATAC
This sequence comes from Nicotiana attenuata, assembly GCF_001879085.1. NCBI lineage: Eukaryota > Viridiplantae > Streptophyta > Magnoliopsida > Solanales > Solanaceae > Nicotiana > Nicotiana attenuata. Next base: position 4,184 of record NW_017672357.1, read on the forward strand.
TGGACTGCAGAGGAAGCAGAAGATTATGTTTCACATCTTGCATTAATGACACCGGCAACAGTTTCCTTGCAAAAGGTAAAACACTCATCGTCTAGAAATTGATATAGATAGATTATGCTGTATACCATTGTAATATAGAAAATTAACTACAGGCACCTGATATTTGGTGGAGACTCTCACTGCTTTATTATTGGTGTGACCTTATTTTAATACTTTCTGTGGTGTCTTCTAATATTTTTTCTGGAAAGCTTTTACTACGTTTGTGATCTCTAATTGCAGAACGGTTTTTGATTTTTGTGTCTTCCAAACTAGTTGAAGTACATTGAGATATATGAATCCATGCTACTGTTTATCCCTGGTGTAGTGTAAGAAGTACCTTCTGCAACTTTATTTATTTTTTATTTTATTTTGATAGGTATTCTGCAACTTTATCTTATATACCGTGTAATTCTGCTTCTCTTTTGAATGTCTACATTAGGTTGCTTTATTAGAGAAGATTCTCACTATCAGTACAAGAGGAAGCTGCAGATGTACGAAAAGAAATAGCCTTGGTGTACTACAGTGAAAGGAAGAGCTCGTCATGAGGTATGTCACATAGTTTTCACCTGGCACGGATTCATTGTCCATTTTTGCTTGTTAAGAAATATTCAGAGGTATGTCACACAGTTTCACCATGTACTCATTCCGACTACTGTGATTGGCTTATTATTACTGCTTCTGATGCAACAAAGTATTCATGCCTTCGACCGATGAAGAGGAGATGGCTCACTCTCAACATACATCTCCACAGTCCACAGGCTGACAGCAAGATGCTTGCAGTCCTTGAAATCAACATCCTCTGGGTCAACCCCGACTGTGGCCTCAAGAAACGCAAGTATGCTGAAGTGAAGCCTGCACTCAGTGACATGGTAGCTGCTGCTATGCTCCTCTGCTCAGAGTTGGCAGCACTAAGTGAGCTTGTATTACCACAGTCAATCGATCGAAAAGTCCTATTTTAAACTGCTATTGCAGAATAGTAGTTTTACTCTTATATGCAAGAGTTTGGGAGAATACTCTTCTCCAAGAACTTAACACAAACATAATCTCGGTAGTGTCTTCTAATTTGGTTTCTGGAAAGCTTTTACTACGATTTGTGATCTCTAGTTGCACCATGGTTTTTGTTTTTTTGTGTCTTCTAAATAAACAAGTTGAAGTACATTGAGAAATATGAGATTTCCAGTTGCTACTTTAACCAAGAGGTGTCTTCCAATATTTTTTAATACTCTCTGAGGTGTCTTCTAATATTATTTTCTGGAGAGCTTTTACTACGTTTGTGATCTCTAGCTGCAGCACAGTTTTTGTTTTTGTGTCTTCCAAACTAGTTGAAGTACATTGAGATATATGAATCCATGCTACTGTTTATCCCTGGTGTAGTGTAAGAAATACCTTCTGCGAGTGGCAGCGAGATTTTGGCTACTGTAGACGCATACGAGTGGGGGAGGTTGTAGGGGCTATGCGCAGGATTAGAGCGACTGGACCAGACTAGATCCCGGTGGAATTCTGGAAGAGCGTGGGTAAGGAGGGCTTGGAATGGCTTGCTAGGTTGTTTAACGTCATTTTAGGACGAAGAAGATGCCCGAAGATTGGAGGCGGAGTACAATGATCCCGTTGTACAAGAACAACATGGGTAAGGAGCATGGGTAAACGTGTCCTTACTGGAAAGGGAAGGGATCTTTAGCCAGGCTAGGAGAACAATGTCAATCAGGTCATTTTCATGTAGATCAAGAACTACACCCCTAACTGGAACTAAGATTTTTCACCCTAAGTTGCCATTTAAAGTATCTTTCTTTATGTTAAGACTTTTGGAGGGCAGAATTAGTACTGATGATGTGATTGTTTGCCCTGCAAAATGTACTTGTTGTTACCAGGCTGAATGTGAATCCATTGATTTGCTTCTACTCAGATAGCTGAAACAAAATCTTTCTTCACTGAAGTTGTCTCTTTGCCTAGACAGGTGAGAGCTGCACTGAAGAATGATCAGTTGGGAATATGCAACTTCAGGATCAAGTCAAGAAAGGGTTACTTTTCAATCAAATATTTTAATTAGCTGAGTATAGATACACAAAGTTAGGTATCTAACAGCTTTTTTTGGGTAGACTTGGGTGATCCTTTCCCCCCCAAAAATGTAATAATATGTAATAGGTATTTGACTTTTCCCGTCATATTGGTATGTAGATGTCTACCAATCAATCAACTGTATCTCAATTTCAAACTTGTTGTTGTTGCCGTCAATATGGGCTTGGCCCGTAATTTTTGGAGCTCATTTAAAAACGAGATTTTTAAGCCCGGCCGAGTAAACACGTGGCCAGTGAGGCTTGATTGAGGCTGGGCTGAGCAGGCTCATGGGCCTAATAAAAATACATATTTAAAATATATAAAATATAAAAGGTATATGACACAAAAAATAACAAGAAGAGTATCTCAAGCTTAAAGTTTATTGAGCTCATCATATTAAAAGATAAAAATCTTAAAACGTCAATTAGCTTTAAAATTTAATTATTTTTAATATTTAATTAATTAATATTGCATACGAATCGTACATGTAGATGAAAGTGGAAATGTTAAGACAATCTTCTCACAAGCGGATTCAGTTGTGTTTGATGAAGATGATGTGTTACATCCCATGTTTCCGTACGTGAAAGTACACCATATGTAAATTGATGTAAGCTAAAAAAGGGATGAAATCCTTCTACAAGGCTAAAGAAGGTTTATCAAAGTATTAGGTAAGTTAGGATGAATGAGACTTTTTATTCATGATTTAAATGAGTTTAAATTCGTGAGATGGCTATATATGATGTTTGGATATGAAATATAAAGTTTGGGAAAAATCTACTAAGGATTTGCCTTGTAATGACGTGTTTTGAGCAATACATTTCATGTGCTATATGAGGTCTTTTTGGGATATATTATATACCAAAATGAAGGTCTTGGAACCTAGTTTCCAACGGTCCAAACCATTTATTCATACGACATCGGGCAGAGAAATATGAATTTTTAAAGTAGGGTTCCAAGTCACGTTGCCGCACTTCGGAGAAACTGGCAGGTTTATAGGCCAAGTTGCGACTCAGTTTTTCTCCCAATCTATTGAGAGTTACATGGAGATCTTTATATGTAATTAAAGCCGTATGTATCTAATTTCCAACTCTGTAAACCGTTTGTCAATACGATATTGGAGTAGAGAGATACAAGTGTCCAGAGTGGCACTGCTCAAGCTGCCAAGCAGGCTGCTTACCCACCTGCTTGGAGAATTGAGGCGGTGGTCTTATCCCCTTATATCTCGTCAACAATACAGATGTTACTCACAAAACCACTCTCAACTCAGTAAACCGTTTGTCAATACGAGATTGGAGTTGAGAGATACAAGTGTCCGAAGTGGCACTGCTCAAGCTTCCAAGCAGGCTGCTTACCCACCTGCTTGGAGAATTGAGGCGGTGGTGTTATCCCCTTATATCTCGTCAACAATACAGATGTTACTCACAAAACCACCTCAAGATCTCCAAAATCATCCCTAACATATCTCAAGATCACAAGAACCAAACTCAAGGAAACAACTCAAATCATCATCAAAGATGTTAAAGGCTACAAGAGCTTCTATGACGTTGTAGTGTGATTGAGGGCTATTGTGAGCTAAGTTGAGATAGGGTTCCGAGTTGTAGATGTTGTACAAGGTATGTATAACATCTTCTTGATTGTGCCTAAGGTTAATCTTGTGTTGGTTGTGTTGGTTGAGTGAAAAACCATAAGATAGCACTAGAAAGAACATGGATATGGATGCCTTTTTGGTTGGACTATTTTGTGGCTAAATATATGGTTTGTGGTGGCTGAAAATTGTGAGAAATAATTTGATAATGTTGTGGCTGATGTTGTTAAGCTTTTCTAGGTATTAATTAAGTTGATTGAAGAAAAGTAAATATTACATAGAATGAAAAGTAATAATACTAAATTTCTTGAATGTAATTTTTAATATTAGTCATGGGTAAAAAATTTAAAATACAATATTTAAAAGAAACATGTCCAAACACAACAATTCAAAATCTAAATCATAATTCAAGTTCAAATGCTATTAACTCTTGCATGCAATATTAAAACTGAGAAACATTGAAACTTTTGATGAAAGCTTCGCAATTAAAATAAACTTAGTAAAGACGAGAAATAAGGGTTTATATTTTAAAGATGAAGAATGGGGTGTTATATATGCTAGTACAAATGGGCCATTAAATAAACAAAGTTGGAAGTGATAATTGGGTTTTCCCCGATTTTTGTTCTCTTAAATTCCCCGATTTGGGTCTAAAATGCTTTTACTAATATTTTTGTCTTCCAAGAAAACATACATCTCCACAGTCCATTGGTGCTGAAGCTATCGGCTACAACGACACAATCCTGTTCCTCTACTGTCTCGAATGCAAATTCTAGCACGAGGAAGACTGCAGAAACCAAAAGTTGCCTATTTTGTAACATGTTTAGAGTGTACAAATCCATTATAGATGAGGTCTTCCCCACGAGTACTATTGTGCTTCTTATCTGTTGTGAGGTACCGATAAAGATGTTGGGTTCAAGCCCTAACGCATTTCTATGATGGCGTGGGCATAATACCCAAGATATTTGAGTTGTAAGACGTGGGGTTCCAAGTCCTGACGCACCAATGGGCCAATAAATAAACAAGGTTGGAAGTGATAAAACACTTAGATATATATTGATTTTTTCCCCCGATTTTTATTCTCTTAAATTCTACACCAAACCAAAATATCAAAAATTTTAATTTCTCAATCCAAAATCGATCCAAATTGAAATTTCAGTTTGAGTTTTCGATTTATGCACACCGCTAATAGAAGGGCAAAGCTTGCCCCACCATGCCCATCTCTATTTACATCCCTATTATTAAGTATATTTTAATTGTAAAACTTATGCAGAAAATATTCACAACATCTCAATAAATATATTTTTTATGTTTTCACATGTGCTCTTATTATAGTTAATTAACGCACATTTTAATCTTATTGATGATTTAACCATGGTAAAATAATATAATTTAATGTAAATATTGGGTGTAAATAAACTTTTACCTAGTTCAGTTTCGTAAGTAATTTCAATAAAAATGTTCCTCAAATTAATTTTTCAATTAAATTCTCTATTTTAAATTAAAGTTGAAACAATTGGTTAAGAATATAAAACATATAAACTAATTTCAAGATTGCTTATACTAAAAATAAAAATCCAACCGAACAAATTTTCTGAAAAATTAGCGGTATAAACTCCAAAATGGAAAATCGAATACAAATACCCCTTCTTCCACTTAGAACACGTGAGGACTAAAAGTGAAAAAAGACACTACAATGACTAGCCAAATGTGGAAATAATAAAAATGAAGAGGGTCTAACTGTCAATAAGGGTACTTAATAATTAACTCGGCAGCCCATTGTCGCATTTCAGCTCCTCCTTCAATTAGGGCACAGAGATCGCACACAGAATTTCTTGTCGCGATTGCAATCAGATGACGAGAATTTCTCTGCTTCGTTACTCTTTCAATGGTATTATTCCCTTTATCTCTTTTTCTGCTATTTCGCCTTCTGCTTCGGCAATTGCAACCAGATACTATTGTTCATTTCATAGCCATATTGAGAATGTCAAATGTTTAGATGATGCTATGAGTCTCTTCCGTCGAATGGTCAGTACGCAGCCTCTTCCTTCTGTTTATTTTAACGAAGTCCTAGAGGTATTTGGAGGTAGGCACTCATCAGTATCACGTAAACTTTAGGGCATACAGAGATAGCAAACAATCAGATGACGAGAATTTCTCTGCTTCCTTACTCTTCCAATGGTATTTTTCCCTTTATCTCTTTTTTTCTATTTTCACCTCTGCTTCGGCATTTGCAATCAGATATTATTCTTCATTTCACAGCAATATTGAGAATGTCAAGTGTTTCGATGATGCTTTGAGTCTCTTTCGTCGAATGGTCAGTACGCAGCCTCTTCCTTCTGTTTTTACCTTCTCCAAATTATTAAAGACTATGGTAAATATGAAGCATTACTCTTCTGTTGTTTCCCTTTTTTGACAAATGCTGAAATCGGGTATCCCAATTGATGGTTCCATCTTGAATATCGCGATCAACAATTATTGCTTAATGCATCGTTCTGACTGCGGATTTTCAGTGTTAGCCATTTACGTGAAGAAGGGCATTCCATTTGATGTTGTCACCTTTAGCACCTTACTAAGGGGACTCTTTGCAAAAAGTAAGATAAAAGATGCGGTTAACTTGTTCAAAAAGTTGGTGAGAGAGAATATTTGTGAGCCTGATGAAGTCATGTATTCAGTTGTCATGAATGGTCTTAGCAAAAGAGGTCATACTCAAAACACTTTTGATTTGCTTAGGGTAATGGAACAAGGAAACGCTAAGCCCGATGCATACATCTATAACATTGTTATAGATGCCCTTTGCAAAGATAGGATGTTAGATGCTGCAATTAGCCTTTTTGAAGAGATGAAACAAAAAGGCATTCCTCTAAACGTTGTCACATATAATTCATTGATTGATGGTTGTTGTAAGCTTGGTCAGTGGGAAGAGGTTAGGACTTTGTTCTTCGAAATGGTAAATCTTAATATTTATCCAGATGTCTGCACCTTGACCATAGTAGCAGATGGACTTTGCAAAGAAGGGAAAGTTGAAGATGCCGAAGAGGTAATGCGACACTTGATTGGTAAAGGTGTAGAGCCAGATGTGGTAACCTACAATGTGATAATTGATGGATATTGCTTGCGCGGTCAAATGGATAAAGCAAGGAGACTTTTCGATTCCATGATAGATAAGAGCATTAAGCCTGACATTGTTAGCTATAACACGTTAATAAATGGATACGGTAAGAAAAAGAAATTGGATGAGGCCATGCATTTGTTTCATGAAATTTCTCGAAATGGATTGAAACCTAGCATTGTTACATACAGTACTATCTTGAAAGGTCTATTTGATGCTGGAAGAACCAACTTTGCCGAAAAATTCTTTGCTGAAATGCTATCTACGGGGCTCAAACCTAATTTATGCACTAATTGCATTTTGCTCGACGGTTATTTTCACAACGGGCTTGTTGAGAAAGCAATGTTGCTATTTTATGAGTTGGAAAGAAAGAGAGAAGATATCTATATTGAACTTTACACTGTTATTGACGGATTGTGCAAAAATAGTCAGCTCGACAAAGCTCGTACTATTTTTGAGAAGCTTTCTTTGATTGGATTGTTTCCCAATGTGATTACATACACTACAATAATAAATGGACTATGTCTAGAAGGGTTGATAGATGAAGCTAAAGATATGCTAAGAAAAATGGAGCACAATGGTTGTTCGCCAAACAACTGCACTTACAATGTTATTGTGCAAGGATTTCTCAAATGTGGCAAAATTAGTGAAATGAACACTTTTTTGAAGGAAATGAGTGGAAGTGACTTCTCGTTTGATGCAAGTACTGTAGAGTTACTAATAGACGTTTCAGCAAAGGATCCTTCTTTGCTTAATCTGATACCACAATTTCACTCGGGAAGTTAGAAGTGAATATTTATTTCACTTGTTATCAATGTGATGTAATTTCCTTTTACCTTGGCCAAAGAAATCGCATCCAATGGAATGGCAGAAGCTGAAAGTATGCAGTTAGAACATTGCTTAAGCTTTCCAAGCTAGCTTATTAAAGAGGTACACCTGTTCTGATTTTTAATTATTTTGCCACTCTGCTTTTTGTTCTGGATCATATTTATTGTACTCTTAAGATGAGAAATAATGTGAGTTTCCTTATGTGTGCACATTATAAATCTACTAGGATTATCATTTTCAGTGGTATTTAGTTATCTTCAGGTATTATTATTTTCTGACTTTTTGAATATCAATAACAATTTCCTGTAACTTAGAATTTGCTATAGAAACAATATTCTTGATAGTTTCTAAGGTCTTGATTACATCAATCATAATTGTGACAATAGAGCTGACATGGCACCATTGAGAACTCCAGATCAGCTGAGAAGCTAATTTCCGTGTTACGCAGAGAGTGAATTATGGTGCTGGCATTCATCCTGGATTTACGACATCCGGGATTCCATCCACCGATGAAATTGCTGACAGAATCGAGAAGATGCTTGCAGGATACCAATATACTCTGGTTTAACCCTAGTTGTGGCCTCAAGACTCGCAAGTATACTGAAGTTAAGCCGTGCTCTCAGCAGTGGCTGGTGAATTGTTCAATGGTCCTCCTGGAGCATACTGGACTGCAGAGGAAGGACAAGATTATGTTTCACATCTTGCATTAATGACACTGGCAACAGTTTCCTTGCAAAAGGTAAAACACTCATCGTCTAGGTAGTCAACCTGTCTTGTATATCTCTACTGTATCTGGTTTATACTATTTGTTGTTTTGACAAATTGAAATTTTTTCTAAACTGTTTGACGTTTTAGAAAATGAAGAAGCATTTATCACCCTTTCCCCAAATTTATCCTTCCTACTCAAGTGTAGATATTGAAGGAGAAGTCTTTCATGAGGATTGCTGCAAAGTCCAAGAAACAGGCAGAAGAAATGCTGCCAAGGTCGCTTATATAGCTTTTACAAAATGTAAGCTAATAGCTAATACCGTTCTTTGTTTTTTTGGCATTCTTTTGACATCTTTTCCAATTTCAGGCAACGGTTTCCCTCTGACTTGGAAGATGAAATCTCTAAAACTGAACCTTTCATGGAAACTACGGAAACTAAATCTCTAAAACAGTCCACAGGTGCAGAAATGGTACTGCATCTTTTGAGAAGTCACCTTCTTCAGTGGAATCATTGTGCAATCTGCCTAGAGGAACTAAATCATTAGCTGCAATGACACCATCACATATATCTCCCTCTCTCATGTGGAAAATCTAATTAGCTACTCCATACAAGACTATCTTTACATGCTAAGATTGAGCTTATTTTAACATTGCCAAGTCAGTTAATCTTTCTACACTTGTACTAGTGACAAGTCATTGCACAATGTACATAGTTTTGGATAAGAAATCCAATAAACAATAATCATCAGAGTACATACTCTGCTAAATAGCTGCTCAACCGCGCAGTTTATTTCTTATTAATCTATCTCTCTCCCACTTTTATTTCCTTTTGTTTTTAGCAAATGAAGGTGCTGTTATGGCCTTTGGCCAAGAGCTCTAGCAGTACTTATTTACAAGAAATGTCTTGGATGTTGTTATGGCATTAAACTAAACATTCTCAAAATGTTTTGTCACTTCACATAAAACTCAGAGATATTCAAAATATCACAAATGTCATTTTTCATGCACAGTAAGACTCCTAAATAAAGCATAAGGTCATATATTTTACTTGGAAATGTCACAAATGTCACAAAGTGGATCTCTAACTTTGAGCTTGTAAAGATCCAGAGGTGCCTATGTATTGATTAGAGGTTACCAGACCTGTTAACCTTGGCAAAAGTTTCGAATATACATGTGTATATTTGTTGAAAACGATCATATATTTTACTTGGAACCTTTAAGATCAAAAGTCCGATGAGGGCACTGGTTGAGCAGTCCGCTCATGTGCCCCACCACTTTTAATCCTGGGATCTACCTCTAGTTAATCTTTGCTCCACTACACGGTTGACGGCTTGCTCAAATGCAGGTACGCCAACATACTCCAGCAACTGCTTGAACAACTTTTGTGCATTTCATTGATCAGCTGTGGTAATTAACAAATATGAAGTTTACTGTAACTAATCATCAATCTGAAGCAGATATGATGCATTCATAGAATCAAGGTACCAATGTTAAGCAAGCATATAATCATCATTATTTCAGAAAGGATAGAAAGTCATCAAACTCATGCATTCATGGCTTCTGTTGCCATGTCATGAAGCTACAATTACCCCGGAGTCGCATAGTAGAAAGGAGATCCAATATTGCTACAGCAATGCAGTGAAAGGAACTGAAAAAGAAGTTTGTCACTCTTCTTTTATGAGTAGCTCCCAAATACACTTTAGAGAGCATTGGTTCCTTTCCGTATTTTTGCTCCTATAACATACTCCGTTTGNATACTATGTTCATTTCATAGCCATATTGAGAATGTCAAATGTTTAGATGATGCTATGAGTCTCTTCCGTCGAATGGTCAGTACGCAGCCTCTTCCTTCTGTTTATTTTAAGAAGTCCAGAGGTATTTGGAGGAGGCACTCATCAGTATCACGAAAATTAGGGCATACAGAGATAGCAAACAATCAGATGACGAGAATTTCTCTGCTTCCTTACTCTTCCAATGGTATTTTTCCCTTTATCTCTTTTTCTGCTATTTCACCTTCTGCTTCGGCATTTGCAATCAGATATTATTCTTCATTTCACAGCAATATTGAGAATGTCAAGTGTTTCGATGATGCTTTGAGTCTCTTTCGTCGAATGGTCAGTACGCAGCCTCTTCCTTCTGTTTTTACCTTCTCCAAATTATTAAAGACTATGGTAAATATGAAGCATTACTCTTCTGTTGTTTCCCTTTTTTGACAAATGCTGAAATCGGGTATCCCAATTGATGGTTCCATCTTGAATATCGCGATCAACAATTATTGCTTAATGCATCGTTCTGACTGCGGATTTTCAGTGTTAGCCATTTACGTGAAGAAGGGCATTCCATTTGATGTTGTCACCTTTAGCACCTTACTAAGGGGACTCTTTGCAAAAAGTAAGATAAAAGATGCGGTTAACTTGTTCAAAAAGTTGGTGAGAGAGAATATTTGTGAGCCTGATGAAGTCATGTATTCAGTTGTCATGAATGGTCTTAGCAAAAGAGGTCATACTCAAAACACTTTTGATTTGCTTAGGGTAATGGAACAAGGAAACGCTAAGCCCGATGCATACATCTATAACATTGTTATAGATGCCCTTTGCAAAGATAGGATGTTAGATGCTGCAATTAGCCTTTTTGAAGAGATGAAACAAAAAGGCATTCCTCTAAACGTTGTCACATATAATTCATTGATTGATGGTTGTTGTAAGCTTGGTCAGTGGGAAGAGGTTAGGACTTTGTTCTTCGAAATGGTAAATCTTAATATTTATCCAGATGTCTGCACCTTGACCATAGTAGCAGATGGACTTTGCAAAGAAGGGAAAGTTGAAGATGCCGAAGAGGTAATGCGACACTTGATTGGTAAAGGTGTAGAGCCAGATGTGGTAACCTACAATGTGATAATTGATGGATATTGCTTGCGCGGTCAAATGGATAAAGCAAGGAGACTTTTCGATTCCATGATAGATAAGAGCATTAAGCCTGACATTGTTAGCTATAACACGTTAATAAATGGATACGGTAAGAAAAAGAAATTGGATGAGGCCATGCATTTGTTTCATGAAATTTCTCGAAATGGATTGAAACCTAGCATTGTTACATACAGTACTATCTTGAAAGGTCTATTTGATGCTGGAAGAACCAACTTTGCCGAAAAATTCTTTGCTGAAATGCTATCTACGGGGCTCAAACCTAATTTATGCACTAATTGCATTTTGCTCGACGGTTATTTTCACAACGGGCTTGTTGAGAAAGCAATGTTGCTATTTTATGAGTTGGAAAGAAAGAGAGAAGATATCTATATTGAACTTTACACTGTTATTGACGGATTGTGCAAAAATAGTCAGCTCGACAAAGCTCGTACTATTTTTGAGAAGCTTTCTTTGATTGGATTGTTTCCCAATGTGATTACATACACTACAATAATAAATGGACTATGTCTAGAAGGGTTGTTAGATGAAGCTAAAGATATGCTAAGAAAAATGGAGCACAATGGTTGTTCGCCAAACAACTGCACTTACAATGTTATTGTGCAAGGATTTCTCAAATGTGGCAAAATTAGTGAAATGAACACTTTTTTGAAGGAAATGAGTGGAAGTGACTTCTCGTTTGATGCAAGTACTGTAGAGTTACTAATAGACGTTTCAGCAAAGGATCCTTCTTTGCTTAATCTGATACCACAATTTCACTCGGGAAGTTAGAAGTGAATATTTATTTCACTTGTTATCAATGTGATGTAATTTCCTTTTACCTTGGCCAAAGAAATCGCATCCAATGGAATGGCAGAAGCTGAAAGTATGCAGTTAGAACATTGCTTAAGCTTTCCAAGCTAGCTTATTAAAGAGGTACACCTGTTCTGATTTTTAATTATTTTGCCACTCTGCTTTTTGTTCTGGATCATATTTATTGTACTCTTAAGATGAGAAATAATGTGAGTTTCCTTATGTGTGCACATTATAAATCTACTAGGATTATCATTTTCAGTGGTATTTAGTTATCTTCAGGTATTATTATTTTCTGACTTTTTGAATATCAATAACAATTTCCTGTAACTTAGAATTTGCTATAGAAACAATATTCTTGATAGTTTCTAAGGTCTTGATTACATCAATCATAATTGTGACAATAGAGCTGACATGGCACCATTGAGAACTCCAGATCAGCTGAGAAGCTAATTTCCGTGTTACGCAGAGAGTGAATTATGGTGCTGGCATTCATCCTGGATTTACGACATCCGGGATTCCATCCACCGATGAAATTGCTGACAGAATCGAGAAGATGCTTGCAGGATACCAATATACTCTGGTTTAACCCTAGTTGTGGCCTCAAGACTCGCAAGTATACTGAAGTTAAGCCGTGCTCTCAGCAGTGGCTGGTGAATTGTTCAATGGTCCTCCTGGAGCATACTGGACTGCAGAGGAAGGACAAGATTATGTTTCACATCTTGCATTAATGACACTGGCAACAGTTTCCTTGCAAAAGGTAAAACACTCATCGTCTAGGTAGTCAACCTGTCTTGTATATCTCTACTGTATCTGGTTTATACTATTTGTTGTTTTGACAAATTGAAATTTTTTCTAAACTGTTTGACGTTTTAGAAAATGAAGAAGCATTTATCACCCTTTTCCCAAATTTATCCTTCCTACTCAAGTGTAGATATTGAAGGAGAAGTCTTTCATGAAGATTGCTGCAAAGTCCAAGAAACAGGCAGAAGAAATGCTGCCAAGGTCGCTTATATAGCTTTTACAAAATGTAAGCTAATAGCTAATACCGTTCTTTGTTTTTTTGGCATTCTTTTGACATCTTTTCCAATTTCAGGCAACGGTTTCCCTCTGACTTGGAAGATGAAATCTCTAAAACTGAACCTTTCATGGAAACTACGGAAACTAAATCTCTAAAACAGTCCACAGGTGCAGAAATGGTACTGCATCTTTTNTCCACAATGTAGCCATAGGGGGCTTGAGAGTCTTGTTTAGGGGGAGAACTTTACGGGACAAGTGTTAGTGTGTCACTTGTGTTTGCCTCTTCGTGAGGTTGTTCTCTCGATATTTTGTACTCTCTTTTATTATAGTGGATTGCTCATCTCCGTTGTGGACGTAGGTCAGTTGACCGAACCACGTTAAATGTTTGTGTCTCTTTTGGTAGATTTCTCTTTGTTGTGTGATTTATCGTCGTTCAACGTTTGCTTTGCTAGATTACGCATGACACCTGATTTTTTCGGTCCTAACAAATCTTACACTTCTGGGTCCATAGAATTTTGGGTCCACAAAACTGTGAGACAAAAAATTGCCTCATACAACTAGTGTAAGTTGTATGAGAAGCAAAATAAAATTTTCCATATATTTAGGACTAAGATTTCAGAAATCATTATTTATTTCTTAAATTTCATATCTAATCAAACTAAGTTCATCATATAAATTAAAACGGATAGAAAATTTCCTTCCCTTGTTGAATATTGAACGGCCGGATTCAGAGTACTGAGAGCAGAGCATTTACCTTTTACCTTTAATATGAATTCTAAAAGCAAATCTGCAAAGATATACAGGCACCGCAATAATTAACTCCTGCATTTACTGTTACCATGCATGAAACTTTGCAGTAAATATTGGGAATAGAGATCTTTCTCTGTTTAATCTGCATAATATGATCTTTCCTTCCTTTTTTATAGCTGTGCATGCTATGATGGGAGTACAATAATTCAATAAGACAGAAGAGATTTAAGCAAAAAAGTTCCACTTGGCCAGAAGAATTTGTATGTAACAGATAAATGGCTTTATGTTTTAATTACTCCTTCGGCTTCACAATAAGTGTCCAATTTGCTTTTTCATTTTGGTTCAAAATAAGTGTCAAGTTACGTAATCAAGAAAGAATTCAATTTGTTTTTACAAATTAACCTCTATGTACATATCCCTAAAAAGTTTTCTTACTCTTCACATTAAATGTTTAATTAGGGTAGTTAGTCATGTATGTATTTTGTATAGATTTANATATGAAGTTTACTGTAACTAATCATCAATCTGAAGCAGATATGATGCATTCATAGAATCAAGGTACCAATGTTAAGCAAGCATATAATCATCATTATTTCAGAAAGGATAGAAAGTCATCAAACTCATGCATTCATGGCTTCTGTTGCCATGTCATGAAGCTACAATTACCCCGGAGTCGCATAGTAGAAAGGAGATCCAATATTGCTACAGCAATGCAGTGAAAGGAACTGAAAAAGAAGTTTGTCACTCTTCTTTTATGAGTAGCTCCCAAATACACTTTAGAGAGCATTGGTTCCTTTCCGTATTTTTGCTCCTATAACATACTCCGTTTGACCAATTTGCTTTTTCATTTTGGTTCAAAATAAGTGTCCAGTTATGTAATCAAGAAAAAATTCAATTTGTTTTTACAAAATAACCCCTATGTACATATCCCTAAAAAGTTTTCTTACTCTTCACATTAAATGTTTAATTAGGGGTAGTTTAGTCATAGTAGGTATTTTTGTATAGAATTTAGTATTTTCTTAATGGAATTTTTACATTCCTATACCACATAGGAAACCTTTTTACCCTACATGTTTAAGGTTTGAGTTAATTACACTTAGTATACCAAATTACCAATCTTATACCATGCTTAATTAAGGGTCTAATTAATGGGCTATTTTTACTCCTTAATTAAAGGTATCCATATCTAATTAATGGGCAATTTTTACTCCTTAATTAAAGGTATCCATATATCTCACATTTCTCCCTCCTTACCCCTCACCCACGTTTTTACCCATACCCCACATTCTTTCTTGTTCTTCATCCACGCTGGTTTTCGGTAAAGCTTTATTTTAAAATGGTAAATGTTCATTTAGCATGATTGAGGTTACCAGACAACTTATGGTACTTCAGTATATCACAGTTAACTTTATAAAATTTTTCAAAAGTGCGAATTTATCCTTTTGGCCAAACTTCCAAAAAGTATTTATTCTGAGAAATGTTTATGCCATAATAGATTTCCAGATTTACTGTTTGTAGATTTAGTGTAATGGATATGATCTGTTGAAGCCCTCACATAGATTTACTGTTTGTAGTGTAATTGTAGTTAGTTCGTAGTTTATGTAGAACATTCCACGATTAATTGTAGTCTAAAATGTAGATATAATGTAGACATGATTGTCGATGATGTGTTTCCTGTTTGCCCTGTAACTGTAGGTAAATTGTAGTTATTCTTATATTAGGTACTTAAACTGTAGGTAATTTGTACATTCGCTGTAGTTATTCTTATATTAGGTACTTAAACTGTAGGTAATTTTTAGATGTTTACCTCCAAGTTCTATGTAATATTTGTATATAACTGTCAGTTGAATATAAATTACACAACAAAAAAAAAGAAATAAATACTCCAATCGTAGAAATGTGTTATCCACAATTAATCTGCAAATTGTCTACAAAATTTTACAAAAAACTACAAATTAACTACATTTAACCTACATTATAACTACAATCTGGAAATAATTTACACATGGAAGTTCTTCAAGTTGGAATTGGCCACAACTACATTTCTTGTTTTCTAGACACACAATGTACCGCTTCACACCATCCAACACAGTATGTATATGATCTGTTGAAGCCCTCACCTACATTTTCAGAACAAACACAAAGAAAAAAAATTTACAATATTAAAAATATAGTATCTACAATTTATCTACAAATTACAAGTAAACTACAATTTGCCTACTATATATCTACAATTCGGAGACATTGTATATTAAAATATTTTTTTCCTGCACCAAATAAAGAACTTGTAGTCAAATTGTAGATATATGTAGTAAATTTGTAGATAATATCATAAAACTAAAATTCTAAGCATTTTCGAACTACACAAACCTGCATTCTCATCTACCACAATGGCATCAACTTCAAAATCTCTAAATCTGCCATATTTATCCCAATTCCTTTCAATTTTAGCATTATTGGGATTTTTGACATGATTTCGTGTAGTTGAGAGAAAAAGATGAAGAACAGATATAGGTTCGACAATTTGAGTATTGAGGACGATGAAGAACAATTTTGAATTCTACATTTTGTATTGCGTTGTTGAAGCTTCTGAAGCTCTACTTTGTTTTTGAATTGTAGTGAAAGAGAGAATTACGCAGCAATCAGATCTCTTTCCGTTTCAAATTTCGAATTTAATGTGGAAAGAATCAAACGCAGATTTTTGTGCCCTTTTTTCGCACGTTTTAAATGGAATAATCTGCCTAATTATGGATTGGTATATAAATTGTAGTTAAAGTATGTACTGGGCGGGTAATTAACAAATTATGCACATTTTTTGTAATAAGGTTTCATATATGGTATAGGAAGGAAAAAATCCCTTTCTTAATGGGCGTGCTAAAAGCAAATTATTGGTCACTTATCGTGAACCTAAGGGAGTAGTTATTTAAGACGCGGGGTTCAAGTCCCAACGCAATGCTTGTTAGCCATGGTGAGAATTGAATTTATAGATAGGTAGTATTACCTCCGGTCCACAATAAGTGACCAATTTGCTTTTGGCACGTCCATTAAGAAAATACTAAAATCTATACAAAAATACATAGTATGATTAAACTACCCTTAATTAAATATTTAATATGAGTAAGAAATTTTTTTAAGGATATGTACATAAGTATAATTTTGTTAAACAAATTAAATTTTTTCTTGATTATATAAATGGACACTTATTTTGGACCAAAATAAAAAAGTAAATTGGTCACTTATTGTGGAACGGAGGGAGTACATATAATTGTATGTAGGCACTATATGGGTTATGTGCATTACACGTAGGGTTTATAAAATGTGATACGTACATGTATTCATAGTATAATATGAATAAAGACTGGTTAAGTATAAACCAATCTCGGGTTTGCTTATACTTGAAATAACATCCACCAAGCAAGTTTTCTGCAAACAACAACAACAAATCTATTATGGTGTAATATGAAATACAGTAAAATAAGAGGAATTTAGATAGAGATAACTAATAAACTTTTCTTGATGATGTTATAAAAATGAGTAGAAAAGGCTTCTATTTATAAGAAAGTTGCTTGGTGGCCAAGTAACCAATTTTAGTGACCAAGTAACTAGACTAGTTTATGACTAACTGATTTGCTCCCAAGTAATTTCATAGTACATGAACGTTCATTCTTAATATTATTTAGGAATTTTTACATTGTTATACACTATTGGAAACTTTATTACCCTCCCTACTCAAGTTTCACTTTAATTACCTCTTATATACAAATTTACCAATTATGTAAATTTTTGGGAATTTAATGATAATTAATTAAGTCTGTATGTCATTCTAACGTACAATCCCACTCCACCACGTTTGTCTCTCCATATCCCACTCCCCCACGTTTCTCTATCAATCAACCTCAACGTATATTCAATATCTCCCCCATTAACGGCTATTTTCACTCTTCTGAAACAATCTTTCTAAATTTTTTTCACTCTTCTTCAAAATTTCATCTCGATTTCTACATATTCCAGCTCGAAATACTCTACCAAGAGCTCATTTGGCTTAGCTGATTTAGAGTAGCTGATAAGCATTAGGTGCTAAAAAGTACTTTTAAGTGCTGGAGCTGATTTAAAAAATAATCAGTTACATGTTTGGATAAAAGTGCTGAAATTAATAATATGCAGCTGAAGAATTGGATATACGAAGAGTTTTGTTTTAAAAGGAAGTATTTTAGGAATAGAATAGTAAATATTTTGGTCAAACTTAAAGTGCTTATAAGCTGAAATTTGATAAGTTGGGGGAGACCAAATTATGACTTTTGGCTTATTTTGGCTTGTAAGCACTTAACTTATAACACTTTTAATTTTATCAAACGCGTAAATAAGCCAAAAAGTGCTTATAAGCCAGTTTGACCAGCTTGTAAGCTTAACCAACACCCTCCAAAATTGTAGTTGCTTAAATTTTTGCTTAATTTTCAATGAAGAAGAAAACAATCTCGTATTGAAGACGGAGAAGGAGAAAGGTGAAATACAACCTGGAAAGAAGTTGTGTGTATGAACAAAGGAACCTCGTGATTTTCTGAAACATAAAAAGTGTTAATGGAAGTTAAGTGGTATTACTAATATGATCCTTTTCCCCCTTAAGTGACTGCTTTTGTTCTGTTTAATATGACTTCGGGCGTGGACATTCGTCCTGTTCCTACTATTATTCTAGTCTAGTCTATTCTAACTTTTCATTTGGCGAAACACATTAGTGGTATCATATAAGACAATGTTGATAGAGCAGATTTACTTCAGGTTATGGTTTCTACACATTTACTGCATGCTGTGCTTGCATAATTTTGGATTAGAAATCCAACAAAATAGTTGTTCAACCGTGGGATTGTTGTTATGTTCTTATTAATCTGTCTTGTGTCTCCCTCCTTTGTTTCCTTTTGCCTTTGGTGAATGCATTATGCAGCTCTAGCAGGTCTTCCTAATCACGAGAAATGTAAAATCTCAAAACTTTATTGTTGCTCCTTAGAAAATAAAGAAGACAAATTTGGTATTTTTGATTTGATGTTATTTGACTAAATTAGTGATTAAGATTGTTGTATTTGTGTTTGGAGGCTTTGTTTCAAATAAGATAATTTGAAGCGGGTTTTAGATGGTATGATCGAAATTAGAATTGCAAATGCGAAGAACACATTTTTTTAATATAGACAAATCATGCCAATTTGGTAGGATTTGTGAACAATCAAGATAGATCAGATCAGTTGACACAACTTCATACAGATATGTTAATATATTAACAACAAATACCAATCCGCTAAAATTTGTGAACAATTTAACAAGATAGTTAGAATAAATATTACACAAAGCCTTGCCAATCAAGTGGGAGTTATAAGCAGCTAAACAAGCACAAAATTATCAATTGGTATGACTTATTCAATAGGATAACTAGGTTAAACATAGCGCGAAGTCTTACTGATTTATTGTGACCGAAATTTTAGATCAGATTTTTCTCATGAAACTTAAAAAAGGTTAATTTTGCACAAGTTCTTAAAACATATCTTATTTATGCAAATCTCCCAAAGAAAACATAGTGTGTTTGGCCAAGCATCTTAGCGGCTAGAAGCACTCCCCCCCCTCCCCCCCCCCCCCCCCCCCTCCTAAAAGAATGCACATTTTTAAA
>NW_017672357.1:24888-62079 GCF_001879085.1 Nicotiana attenuata
AAGTGCACCTCTAGCCTCCAAACATCTCCAGAAAACCTCCCTCGAAACTTTATCGTACGCCTTTTCTAAGTCGATGAACACCATATGCAAGTCCTTCTTTCTCTCCCTATACTGCTCCATCAATCTCCTAACAAGGTGGATGGTTTCTGTAGTCCAACGCCCCGGCATAAACCCAAACGGGTTCTCGAAAATAGACACACTCTTCCTCACCCTTAACATTACTACTCTCTCCCAGACTTTCATAGTATGGTTAAGCAGCTTGATACCCCGATGGTTACCACCCTTGTTCTTGTATACAGGAACCATTGTGCTCCACATCCACTCTTCTGGCATCTTCTTCATTATAAAATTAACACTAAATAACCTAGTGAGCCACTCCAAGCCTGCCTTGCCCGCACTCTTCCAAAACTTCACCGGGATTTCAAATTTCCAAAATTCCAAAGTCACGCCGAACACATCTAAACAACTTAGAATCACCTTAAATTTTCCGCACAAGTCCCAAATGACATAACGAAACCTATTCCCACTTCTGAAAAAATAATTCGAACCCGATAACATCAAAGTCAAAACCCGGTAAAACCTATGAACTCTCCAAATCTTCAAATTCCCAACTTTTGCCAAATATAGTTGAAACCTTATAAAAAAATCCAAATGCAAATCTGGGCATATGTGCAAGTATAGAATCACCATCCGGACCTAACGAAACCATAAAAACTCCGATCTGAGGTCAAATACACAAAAGAGAAACTTGGTCAACTCTACCAACTTAAAGCATCCTAGTTGAGAATAATTCTTCCGAATCAATCCCAAACCACTTGAAAACCAAAACCGATGATGCAGCAAGTCATAATACACCATATGAAGCTACTCATGACCTCAAACTACCGAACCAAATGCAAATGCTCGAAATGATCGGTCGGGTCGTTACATTCTCCCCCACTTAAATATACGTTCGTCCTCGAACATGTCAAGAGTCGTTCCAAAGCCATCAAATCATAGTATCACCTCACCATAAACATACCCATAGGTGATCCCACGTTGCCCCAATCTATAAAAGCCCGACAACACAACCTAACTGAAGATCATTTCTTCAACATTAGCCCATAAACCATGGAACCCAAACTCCAACATTCGGAATTCATTGTAAGACCCAATTTTTCGCATCTCACTGTGTAAGTCTGAACAAGCTATATCAAGCCATAACCTTAACTTATGATATAATCACATGATTTACCACATAACTCTAGTACTCATAGCAATAACTTTTGACCACAATAGTTGCTCAATAATAAACCAGGTACGAGTAACCAATGTCATATCAAATTAAACCTTGTTCTAAGCCTTCGCACACTGCCAATGATGAAAGAAACAGGTAGAAACTCATAGCCACTCGTCAGATCAATAAGTTGTGGAGCTTTCTCACCCGCCAAGAACCATAGCCAAATTCGAAGATGACTAGTAATATTACTCTTCCAAACATACCTTAATCAAACCTGATAGTGCTCATTCCAGGTCCAATAACCTCATTTCACCCAGAACAAGATGTTTGACCGACATGCCACGCTAGCACCACCTCGAGCCATATACCGTGCAATCCGTGCATCAATCAAGCAATAAATCAAATGTACCCAATGATAGAAAGAGAATCAAACGAGAGAACTGTCCTGCAAGCTCAACAGATACCACCACAAAGCACAATGCAATGAATCCATCACACAAAGGAGAAACAAAACACGCGAAATAAGCATAAGGGATCATAAATTAACATAATTCCACTATGATGCGTGATCCAATCCAAACACCAGTCCACATGGAACACCTCAAGCCATGATGTTCGCAATCAACTACCATATTTACATCAACAACAAAGACGTAAAGTGCATGACCATAATTATAGAGAAACGGATAGCACAATATGCCACAAACAGGAAGGCCATTACCATGGCACAATCAACCATTCAACAACCCAAGAGCCATCTCGCTCGAATTCCGCCATAAGGCCCACACAGACTCACATCATGTATCTAAATAGTCAACAGTCTCACAACCCACCGTAGCATAGGATAATAACATATCAGCACAGGAATAAGATCAACTTTAACCGATGACACACCCCTCAACCATAGTTGTGTTGAGTAAAAAAATCCGTCTCGATGTAGAATAACCTTCTTATTAGGCCTACCAGCGGCCTCCAAATCAATCCTAATCCTCTCGAAATAGGTAGATAACCTCCGAAAAGTCCACAATAACCTATCTATAATGCATACAATTAGTTGTCAACCTCTTAACATACCTTCACCTCCGAAACTAAGGAACAATCAACCTCTGAGAACCCTCCTAGTCTTCAAATCCCTAGAATACAAGAATCTCCATGTCTGATCCCAACTTCACAACTCAAATAACTGACACATCACTCATACACAATCATCTCACGAGAAATACTTTCATAATTGTTCCATTTCACATAGCAAAATCTGCACATCAGCAGTCGACCAATCAGGCGATTACCGTAATACCAGTAAAGTATTCGCAAGTCAAAACATAATGCACTTTTTCGAAATGCACACTCATCTCGGGTGATACCAAATAGTGCAAGCATTTTTCTAAAGCATTTAAAACCATCGATGCTAACTAGAGCTCATGACCTTTCCTTCAAAGTTGAACCAACTTTGTACATGTAAATCTCAATCCTTCACGTCGCACCGCATCTATCATGCCATCATATGAAAACACTGAAATCCCATCATCAACTCTGAGTCACAAGAAGGATACATACCCCATCCACCGGGAACCTTCCACCTGCCCCATCCAGGAGAAAAATTACAAAACATAACAAAATTCCCATGCCCGTAGAAAACATCCGCCTAAGTCGTGGTCGAAATCGCCGAGAACTCTTTGAAACCCATGAGCACATAACTAAGCCATCAGAATTGAATCCTTCTAAATCAACCAAGTCACACAAGCCACCAAACCTAAGAGTATTACCACAAAATGCCGGTAAAGTTTCACCACACCAAAGAAACCAATCACTTCCATTATTATGATGATCTAAGCCACTACCAAGTTGACCCATTTCTTCGAATTCCTCTCCACTTGCCTTCAAATTTAAACTTCTCCTTGGAAATACACAACGATCCTTAACCAAAGCTAACCATAAGAAATCCTAGCATGACCACGTCATCCTAAATCCCATAAGCCACTGTATTCCCTGTTAAGCACCCCAATAGTACTGCAACCTAAATGCCCACTCTGAAGAGACCTTCTGTGAATCTGAAGCTATTTCTTTAACCTCTCAAATGCTGAAATATAAAATCAATAACGATACAGAAATACCGCAAGTCTTAACACCATCCAATGCAGATCCTAGATATTAGCCATATATAAATTCGGGAAATCCTCAAATACCACATACGAATCTTGAACCCATTAGAACCTTCTCAAGAGTTGTGCACTCTGCTCAAATCCCCAATGCACCACCAATACGAGTCGAATGAATTGTACTCCATTAGCACACAGAAACCTCAAGAAGTAACCCCCATCTCTAAGCAATAGAGTGATTCCCTACTCATTGCATACTACATCCTCTACTAATGACAACCTGAACTATTCCAAGATTTCCATATGCTCATAAAGTATAGCACATCATGCACCAATCAATTCCCTTACTCAAGTCATCCTCGAAATCAACCTCTCCAAGTTATTACTAATCCACAAGTATGCCACAGTCCAAAATTAATATAACACATGACCATATAATCAGATTGTCGATAGCAAACTCTTCCACTTGGTTCGATGCCATAGAACACAACATATAATAACCCACAATACCCTTACTCCATAATTTCCATGATCTCACATTATAACTCAACCAAATCCTTCATGAACTCAAGTAGCTCTAATTATAAGATACCTCATATCACCCGCTAACCATATATCCATCCTTGTGATAGTCGGGCAAACTTTCTCAAGCGATCCGAACTCAAATTGTAGCACATATGCATCCCGCTAGGTAGGAAGAAAACTCTTCATAGAAACATCACAAGGATTACACATCTGTAGACCACCCCACATAAGATAACCCACATGCTTAGCCTCAAACTGGCATCTCTCGATGACCCTATCATGGTCACAACCACTATGTAACCGCTACATCCTCCCAAGCCTGAACTCGTCAACAACATTAGAATCTACTTCATTCCATAATGTACACTCGAAACCCGAGACTGTATGACACATCAAGACAGAAATCAAGCATCCTTAGTCCCTTCACATCCAAAGCAAAATTCTTCTTGTCACATCCAAACCATCTAAGCACATTTCGCAGTCACATACAACTCATTATATAACTTTCTAACCACTCACTGAGACATTGATCCAACTCCTAGGGATGTTATCAGACATATAAGTCTAAAAGCACATGGTCACACAACTGAAACCGCCGAGCCCATGTTATGGTCTGAACCTGGACTGAAGTCCTCTAGACCATCCTATCTCCACAGCATAGAGAACACATCTCGCACCTCATCCATGACATCACAAGCCATCAATGAGCAACTGATATTGAGTGCTCAACATCAGGTATGATTGGATGGAAGGGGTCCAAAGAGATACCCTTTAAGGTGAATCAATGTTGCACGATAAGGAAAGAACGATGGGATGTTTCCTAGATGTCGTGTAGCCTCTCGAAGATAGTATGGACGTCACCATATTGATCCTCAAGACTCTTCTAGACACTTGCTCATGACTCGTAGAACCTATGAACCTAGAGCTCTGATACCAACTTGTCATGATCAAAATTCACTTAGTCGTGATGGCACCTAACCCAACCCACTAGGTAGGCCGAGCAATAGTCCACCCAACTCTAATAAAAATAATACAAAATCATTAAGTGAAATAACTGAATATCTATATAATAACCCGAGGATAGGTAGTACAAGTCATGAGCCTCTAAGACTTAGATTTACAAAGTTGGTATATAAATAAATACAACATTTGATTGGAATATACCTAAATAGAATCTAAAAATACCAAGGATAAGTGGTAGTTGTGTCCGGAAAGCAGGTACATCTTCAATGCCCGCTCCCGCCATACGCAGCAGCATCAGCTCCAAGATCAGCACGCAAGGTGCAGAAGTGTAATATGAGTACAATTGACCCATGTACTCAATAAGTAACAAACCTAACCTCAGGCTAAAAGCAATGACGAGCTCGGAAGAAGGTCAGTGTCCAACACAATTAATCAATAACAACATATGATATAATTATAACAGTAAAAGTAAACAACTCAGGAGATATCGTGATTAACTTATTTACAAATACGGAAAACTACACATGCTTTCCAAGTATAAAATTCAAAGCCCAATCTTTCTCCGAAATCACTAAAACACGAGTTTAACAAGGAAACTGTGATTTTCCATTTGAACAACAACATGTAAAACATTTTATTTACCATCTAGCACGAGGAAAAGACATCTTTGTGCCTACATGTCAAATATACATGTCAACTCAATAACACCTTATTACCATCTAGCATGAGCAACATACATATCTATGGCTTATGTCAAATATACATGTCCAGTCAATAATATCATAACGAAGCCATCACGTATATTCACACTCAGCATGCTCATGGTTCCTGGCACAAATTCCCCTCGCCATCACACACACCATCACACTCAGCACTGTACGGGTACCTGCCACAAATGTCGCTCAGTGAAGCACATGTATGTGTATTTGCATGCGCTCACTATGAATACCAAACTCCGGAAGGGTGGATCCTTGCCTAAGATCTAATCAATAATCAATATCACACAGCCTACCATGGGGACTGGGTCACCTGTCGCCACTAAACAATACCACTTAGCCCAATGTGGGGCTTGGCGTACGCGTCACCTCAATATCAATAACACTCATCTCGATACTAGGCCTTGACGCAAGCATCTCCTCACTATCAATCACCACGGCTCTATGGCCTACATCAATCATCAATCCGCTCAAGTCTGCATATGCCAACATCTCACATAAAAATAATCCAATTATACAACACAGAATATCACAGTGTACCACAAATTAAGCTCAAACTCATGTCACGTACAAGGGTACCAATAACATGTGAGACGTCATATCAAAAGTGCACAGAGATAGAGATAGAACATGCGGATATAACTTTCATGACTGAACAATATGACTACGACTAATGCAAATAGCTCAATATGATGAAAATAGCACTATCATGTCTCAAACAATTAAACAGATAGCCCAGGCATGATTTATAGCATGAATAATAATTCACGTAGTCATACAAATGGAGAAAACATGATATCAAAGGAGCATGATAGAAAAACAAGGCATATAATGGCCTAAGAACTAGCCGGATCAAGGATACCCCGGTGCACACACACACGCCCATCACCTAACACATGCGTCACCCCCGACGTATCTAAAATATCATAGTTCTAAGGTATAACTACTCTCAAATCCATGTTTAGATATGTTACTCACCTCGAACAAGTCAGATCAATACCGAGCAAGCCAAAACAATACTATAGAAATGCTATCCCTTGCGAATCAATCTCTGAACGGCTCAAAACTTTCCAAAAGAAACTCAAAAACATCAAATAATACCATAGGAAACAAACCCAAACAATATATATCGAATATTTAATCTAATAATCAAATTCAACCAAAAAGTCAACCCGAGCCTACACCCAAGAACGTGATAAAACTCACAAATTCTGACAACCCAATTGAATACAAGTCCAACCATACTAATTACACCCAAATCCGACTCCTAATCGATGTTCAAACATCTAGTATTCACTTTAGAAAAGTTTTGACAAAAGTCCCCAAATTATTTTTTAGATTCATCACTCAGATGCCAAAATCTAAGACGGAATCATGTACAATAATTAAATCCGAGTAAAAAAAATACTTACCCCCAATCAAAATCATTAAAAATCTCCTCTAAAATCGCCCAAATCCGAGCTCCCAAAGTCAAAATGTGACAAAAATAGCTCAAATCTAGAATATGTAATAATTTCCCAGTGATTTCCGCATCTGCGGACAAAATGTCGCACCTGTTAACCAGCTGGATATGACCTCCTCTCGCATACGCGGACCATACCCGCACCTGCGCCTCCTCAAGTGTACATGAAAACCCATAGAAGCGATTTCGTATCTGTGCCTAAGTCTATGTAAAAGAGAAAATCTCCTGGACCTCTCCTCTTTACAGAAGCGATCCCTCCCTCGCATAAGCGAATCTGCACCTGCGCAGGTGCAAAAATAAAACAGAACCAGAACTACCCATCAAGACCACAAAATATCCATAACTCATCTAAACTCACCCGAGCCCCTCGAGACCTCGTCCAATTATGCCAACAAGTCCCAAAACATAGACGGACCCACGTCCTCAAATCCTACAAAACTACATCAAAACCATGAATCGCACCTCAATTCAAGATTAATGAACTATTACAAATTTCTAAAATTCCAAACTCACGTCAAACACATCTATATAACTCAGATACCTCAAATTTTGCGCATAAGTCCCAAATGATATAACAAATCTACTCCAATTCCTATAACAATAATCTGAACATGATAGCATAGAAGTCAACCCTTGGTCAAACCTATGAACTGTCCAAACCTTCAAATTGCCAACTTTCGCCAAATAAAGATGAAACCTTATAGAAACATCCAAATGCAAATCCGGGCATACGCCCTAGTCTATAATCACCATCCGGACGTAAAGGAAAAACTCCAATACGAGGTCAAACAAAAGTTAAACTTGGTCAACTCTTCCAACTTAAAGCTTCCTAATTGAGAATCATTCTTCTTAATCAATCACAAACCACTCAAAAACCAAAAGTGACGATACAAGCAAGTCATAATACACCATATGAAGATACTCATGACCTCAAACTACTGAACCAAATGCAAATGCTCAAAACGACCAGTCATGTCATTACACTTCTGAATTTTAGAAGAATTCCACTCCCAAATAATATTTCAATTACCCAAATCCTTCATGTGAAAGAATTTTTCAAGATATGTTTTAAAGTTAGCGGATAGCCTTGGGCTCATTGGCAGAGATAATCAGATCATCAACATACATAAGGACATTTAGTCGTACTTTACCCTTTCTCATAGTAAAAAGAGAGTAATTAGAGTATGAATGCTTGAACCTATAGTCATCCAAGGTAGCCGACAACTTATCAAACCAACACCTCGGTGCTTGCTTTAACCCATAGAGGGACTTTCGAAGTCAGCACACTTTTCCCTGACTTACAACTCGAAACCCAAGAAGCAATTTCATGTACACCTCCTCTGGAAGATCCCCATACAGGAAGGCATTATGTACATCCACGTGGTGTAACTCCTAATTCTTTGTTGTTGCTACAGTAAAAAATGTGCATACAATCACCATCTTTGCCACCAGGAAAAATGTTTCATTATACTCTATCCCCTCTACTTGATAATTCCTAAGAATAACTAGTTGGGCATTGTGTCGCTCAATTATTCCATCAGAGTTGTAATTTTTCTTGTAAACCCACCTGCAACCGAGAGCCCTTTTTGTTAGGAGGCAGATGCTCTATTACCCATGTTCCGTTATTCTCTAGCGCCTGTATTTCTAATCTCATTGCTTCTCTCCACTTTCCATCTTTTACAGCCTTAGATAAATGAGCCGGTTCATCAGTTGTAGTGATTGCTGCAAGGAAAGACCTTTGTTGAATAGAGAACTTATCGCAATTCACATATTGTTTCAATGGATAAGGAGTACCTGAGTGATGTTGTGAAGGGGACGGAGGACAATATGGACTAAATTTCTAGACAACATTAGTAAAATAATCACGCAAACGGATCGTTGTGTGTTTTTGGCAGTGTCCGCGTCCCAACTGCTACTCCTCTATTATTTCATCTTCCTCTGTTTCACCCCCATCTCCTGGTGAACATTCTCATCTATCTCTGCTTCGTGATGATCCTCCATGTCAAGCTCGTCTCTACGGGCTTGGACCAATTTACTTCCCATTTCGCTTCAGACTCCTCATCCTCTCTTAGTTCCTCTACATACATTTCTTTATTTTCATCCTTACTAGTGTTATATGTTGATGAAATGTAAGGGAATTCGATTTCATAGAAATCAATGTCTCGTGAAAAAACTTATTATTCTTCTCTAAATCATACTCGACCATATAGTAATTCATAAGGTGTCTTTCTATACAAGATTGAAGATGGAGTTGGATTAATCAAGTGACAAGCTGTCAAAAGACATTTCCCCCAAAACTCAATTGGGAAGTTACCTTGAAAGCGCAAGACCCATGCTACATTCAAGATATAAGGATGCTTTCTTTTCGCTCTCCTATTTTGTTGGGGTGTTCTTGTACACGAAGTTTGAAAAATAATCCAACATTCAAAAAAATAATTTCTCATACATGTAAACTCTGCTCCATTATCGTTCCTAATGATTTTAAATCGCTTATTGAATTTTTTGTCTATCATAGCAAAGAAATTTGTCACATTTCTCACTACTTCTTTCTTATCAATCAATAATAAAAATCTACACAGCACGTGAGTAATCATCTACAATAGTCAAAAATATGATGCACGACAAGACGAAATTGTTTGATAAGGTCCCCACAAATGACAATGAATAAACTCAAAAATGCTAGAAGCTCTATTATTACTCAAAGAAAATTTGTCTCTTGTTTGTTTAGCCCTATGACATATATCACAACTTTTGTTCAAAACATCACTATTTTTTTATAAATCTACGGCATGAATTAATTTGGTCACTTGTAGAGAGGGATGAACCAAACACCTATGCTAAAGATCCAGCAAGCATATACCACAAACCTTTAAAGTACATACCCTCTGTTTGTTCCAAAAATAGTAGAGTCCATCTTTTCGCTCACCCGCTCCAATCAACATCCTTGATGTGCGGTCCCGTATAAACATAAATATTTAGTGAAACACACCAAACAATATGAGTAATCGATTAATTGAGATACACAAATCTAGTTGCATGTTAAGTCGGGCACATAAAAAATATTTTTAATGACCAAATTTTCTTCAAGTTTTGTCGAACCCTTGTTGGTTGCTATAACATTTATCCCAAAGGAAAACTCACATGCATTACACAAATTTTCTTACATTATGCAATAATTTTAAATCATGTCATATGATTTGTGGTCCTGCATTGATGATCCAAGATACATAAGTTTTCTTACCGGTTATCTTCTCATTTGAACTTATTTGTTGGTTATGCAACATTGCTATCAACTTCTACCACTGCTCATTGCTCAACCCTGGAGGCCCAACCCTGGAGGCCCAACCTTCTAGGATCGCATGTGCACTTACCATATGTGTAATTTAGTATTTGATTAAAATTAGCAAGTTCATCCCACAATATTTTTAATTTTTCATAGTAATTAACTATGGTAATGCCCTTTTGTTTGCACTCTGCAAGTTCGGCCTTCAACTGTTGTATTCTTGGACCATTAGATATCTAGAAACGTTCTTTAATACTAGTCCATAAATCTTCAGATACTTCCATGTGTGGTTTAGACGAACGTAAAGTAGGCTCAATAATATTCCGAATCCAAGAAACAAACACTTGATGGTCCACGAATCTTCAAGATCTGGAGACTTCTCATTCGTTTTCCTCATTGTTCCATTAATAAATACAAATTTCTTCCTCGCCCTCAAGGCGGTCCTCATGGAACTTTTCCATTAATCATAGTTTTCTCCCTTTATACCCACATGTTTTACGTTCCCTATTCCATTAAAGAATGAATGGGAATTGATCTGACAAAAGCTGGGCAAAATCCATCTCTTTCCATCTCTATGTTCGCTAAACTTGCTTCCTTTCTTGTTTTCATGAAGCCGACCTTATTAAATCTCGGGATTGTAATTAGATGTTATATCGTACGGAGAGATGGTCTTTCGTTTGTTTGTTTCGTCACCACCACCGCTTCCACTGGTAGCGATGGCATATTTACAATTGTCCCCCTACCATTGGTACGTCACTTTGTGTTCCTTATTGTTTGGATCGATCTTGACTCTAATACCATGCCAAAACACGCAAGAACGCGGTAGCCAAGTGTGAGTGAGAAAGACTTGCCTTCTTCTATTGGCAGCAACCTTCTCTGCACTCTGAACTAAGTCTTTTTTCAAGTTGGCCTCACTCTGCTTCTTCTGGTACCTTGTAGTTCTTCCTCTTGCAGGAGAAGTTTCTACAGCGATAGAAGAGGTAACTTTTCTCTTCTTGCCTCCCATACCCTTTCCAAGGGTTTTTACACTAGCACTTTTCTTCTTTTTCGGGTTAAAGCTGTTAGACACCTTCTGAAGCAAATCATGAAGGAGCTCTTTTCTAGAAGGAATAGGTTCTTAGAACCGTTTCCGCAGCCTAACTAGCCCTTCTGCTGCAGTAGTGTCACCAAAAGCACTGCCTCTCTCCTAGTTCTCCATTTAAAATCTCCCCTTTTCATCAACACTCTTTGCACTCCACAAAACCATTGCCAATGTTTCTTCATCTAACCCAGTACGAGTGGGTCCATTAGATCCAGCCACTCGTGCTTCTTCCCTCCCCCATCTTCCTCAACACCCTTACTCTCTTTTTCTTTTTCCTTTTCATTTTTACTACCAATATTTGCATCTCTCCCAAAGTTCCCTGTTTCTTCACCAGCAATAAAACCAAACAACACAAATTAATTTTTCACGATTTTCTTGGCTTTCAGACCCAACAGTAGAAGATTGAAACTTAGAAGTTACCTATTCAGTTTTGAAACTGGTTCTTCCCCCTCATTCGTAGAGTGAAAAAAATCATTGGAATTTTGAGTTTCTTCTGCTTGACTAGCTTGTAGTTTCTCATTTAATTTCTTGCCCTGTTCTCCACTTGCTACTGTTTTATGCGCAACCATTTTAAAACAATATTTCTTAGGAGTTTGGGTGGTTGAAGGTGTGGGTGATGATGTCTCTATTTTGATCTTTCGAACTTTTGGGGAGAAAGAGAGGGTAAGTCAGATCGCTTTAAAGAGGGACGATTTTGAGTGACTAACACTAGCTTTGTGAACTTAAAAGTCTATTGTTATCAGGAGTTTTAGTTTGAAGAGTTGTTGGACTCTTCTCCAAAACTTTTGGCAATTATGGCGCGTGGAATTTTGTGGTAGAAAATGGTTCGTTTGTAACTGCTCAGTTTAAAAAGAGTTTAGGATAGTGTGGGACTCATTTTGAGATCATGATTCTTTAGAAGTTATTTCAACTTGTTCATAGTGTAGAATACATACCTTATAAGCTCGATGAGCCAGGTTCTTCACTGAAAGTTCTCTTGTGTAAGCCTGAATTTTTCCAAGAAAATAAGGGTATTATCATTAGACAATAGTGAGACATTTTAGTATATGGTACCAAAGTATACTAATAAAAGTATGAGACTGAGCAATATCTAATCTAATTATTTAGAAGATTCACAGATTATCTAACCAATCATTGAGGTAGAACCCATTTCTTTTAGGTGATCTTACTCATCCTTAATTCTAACTTGTTCCTTTGAAAGTTATCCCTACACAATGATTTTGTGAAGATGTCAGCAATTTACTAATTATTAGCAAAAAATTCCACAGTAATCAAACCCTTCTCAGAATTATCCTTTAGAAAATGATGCATGACATCTATATGATTAGTTCATTTGTGAGGAACCAGGTTCTTGGTCATACTGATTGCACTTGTATGGTCACAAAAGATAGGGATACAACCTACATCAATTCTTAATTCCACTAATTGTTGCTTAATCCATAACAATTGAGCACAACGCAACGCAACAACCACATACCCAGCTTCAACAGTATATAACGCCACCAAATTTTGCGTTTTGGTGGCCATAGATACAAGACATGAGCCAAGAAAATGTACCATACTTGAAGTGCTTTTTTTGTCCACTAGAAAACTTGCATGATCAGCATCAACATATCCCACTAAATACAAATTACTACTTTTTGGATACCATATGCAAAGATCTATTATGCCTTTTAAGTATCTCAAGATCCTCTTGACTACCTTCAAGTGAGACTCTTCTGGATTTTCCTAAAACCTAACTGATGGTAGGCTATAATCTCGTATTTTAGTCGCTTATTGCACTCTAGTTTACTGCACATTAATTGAGTTTGATCTTTTATCGCTAGGCGTTTTGCATTAATTTGTGTGTTTTATGCCTTGTAGGAGTGATTCCGAGATATGTAGATGTTATCGAATGAATTTGAGATATTTGGAGCTTTGAAGTCTTAGTAGAAGCCCAAGGGATTAAGCCGGGATCGCGTTCGGGGGTCGAGAACCACATCCGGATGTCAAAACGCAAGGAAAAAGATTCACTCTGAGAAATCACCACTGGCGCAGCGCGTGGGGCGCGCGCCGCGGCTATACAAATCTGCTGCATTTCAATTTTTCTTGCTCTCTGAAGATCTGCACTGCTGCCTCGCATGGCACGTCGCCCCATGCGGCGCACCTGTATATTTTTTAATGAGTAAATGTCCTATTTTGCGTGTCAGTGCCCGACCCTACTTGGTATATATATACATGTAAAAATGTTATTTTGAGCATTTTTGACACATCTTAGACCTAAGGAAGCTGAGGAGGAGGTGGAAAAGTAAAAGCACAAGGATTTCATCATTCAATCCTCACTCAAGACAAGAGTTTGGATCGTTTTATGTTTTCCTTTGATTTAAATGTTGTTATGATGAATTACTTCATATCTGTAGAGTAGTTCTCTTTAGAGTTTGATGGATTTGGTATATTGACACTTGTTTATGGATATTAACTCTAGTTTTTATGTATTGAAATCATTTTGGATGTTTTAACTGTTGCATCTATATTCACTTATTCATGTGATTGAGAGAGGCATAACTTATGATATCTTTGGATTATATTTTGTTGGTTGAATTCATTAATTCTTCTTATTAATCGAAAGAGGATAGTTGAATTGTTGATTAAACCTAGTTAGGAGGATAATCGATAGAGGTTCTCCTAAAGACCAATCCACTACGAATTCTTACATATCTTCTCGTGCTTAAAATTGGTTCATCTTGTGAGGTTGAGACTTAATCCAGAGAGGAGTTTCTACTAATCAATTGTACTAATAACCAAGTGAATTCGAGAGACACACTTGAACATTAGAAGTGAATTATCTAAAGTTAAATCCCATACATTAGTCTTGCACCAAACATATCAAACCTATTTCCTCCCAATTCATAACCTTCTTTGTTCATTACTTGCTTTGATTGTCATTAGCCAATAGTTTAGACTCTTAGTTAATTTTAGTTTTAATCATATAAACCTCCATTGTTTATCATCTTGGATAGCAATCTAGCTAAAAATTACGAAAAAACTATTTAACTCCAATCCATGTGGATACGATATTATAATTTACTATATTCGACTAGCGAATATATTTTAGTGTGTTTCAAGCTCGTCAAATTTTGGCGCCGCTGCTGGGGATTGAAAATCAATAGTGTTTGAAATAGTTTGTAGTGCTAATTCAAAAATTTTTCTTTTTCTCATTTTAGATTTTTGGTGTTCTTTGACTGTGCGCATGCTACAGGTTAGATTGGTGCATGACTCGGTCTTATGGGAAAGAAGTGCAACCATACGAACCAGAAATCAAGAAACAACTATGACAGTTGAGGAAGGAAAGCAATCTCCCCGAGAAAATTGAGAAGGTTGGGCAATCCTCAATCAAAGAAAATATGGCTGGAGATGATGATAATGTAGATTTGGCTGCGATTGAGGCAGCCCAACAAAGAGAAAAGATGCAAGAGATGCTGAAGAAGCAACTATTAGAGATGCAGAAATTTCATATAAAGAAGAGAGGGCTCGGAGAATGGTACAGAATCAGCCCTCGGGTGGAGACGAGTTCGGAAACATAGCTCCCGGGCAAGGGAGACCCCTTGGTGATTATGATAGACCGGTCTATAACCAAGGCTTATCCAGTGTGAGAACACCTCCAGTTGCAGCTAAGAATTTCGAATTGAAGCAAGGGTTGCTCCAAACCCTTCAAAATTGTTGTGTCTTTAGGGGAAAGCAAAACTAAGATCCAATCAATCATCTTATGGACTTCGAGGAGAATATGAACACCTTTCAATATAACGGTGTGTCACAAGGTGCAGTTTGCTTAAGGGCATTCCCCTTCACTCTAAAAGATGATGCAAAGCACCAGTTGCGAAGCTTGCCCCAAGGATCAATTAGAACATGGGAAGAGATGACCAGAGAATTTCTTGCTAAATATTTCTCCTTAACTAAAAAGGGAAATTTTAGAAGAGAAATCAATAACTTCTGCCAGAACGAGACTGAAACTATGTTTGAAGCATAGGAGAGATTTGAGGATATAGTGCGAAAGTGTCAACATAGCGAAATTGAACTCTAGATGCAACTCTAGGACTTTTGGGATAGTTTGACACCGGCCTCACACAGAACATTGAGCAATGCAGCTGGAGGCCCGTTGATGAAAAAGACTGCAGAGGAAATACTCACTATTCTAGATGAGTTATCTGAAGATGCAAATCAGTGGCCCTCAGAGATTGCTGAAAGAGAAGATCAACTGGTGTTCACCAAGTCGATACTAATCATCTGTGCAGGTACAACTTGATGCAATGGTCAAGGCAATAAGGAAGCTGACCTTAGCCTCGATATAGAATGAGCCTCATGCAACATATGACATATGTGGAAGAGGACACTATACTCATGAGTGTCAAGCTACCATAGAGGAAGTGAATGTTGTGGGTAGTTATAATTTCAATGCAATGGGTCAAAAGCACCCCAATTTTTCAGGGAGTTCACTTGAGGGTACTGCAAGTTCATGGAAACAAAACAACTCCATATTTCAGGGACAAGAAGCTCCAGGATTCCAAAATCAGCAGAGGCCGCAGTATCAACCTCAATAGCCAAGTTAGCCTAGGTTAGAAGATCTGATGAAGTCATTCATTGTTAAAATTGATGAGAGGATAAATGCTCATGGTGTAGCTATCAAAGATCTTGGGATAGGTTTGCGTAACTTGGAGAGACAAGTGGGACAAATTGCAGCTATATTGTCTAATAGAACCTTAGGTACTCTGCCAGCTGATACTGAGAAGAATCCCAAAGAAACGGTAAATGTTGTGACCTTGAGAAGCGGGCAAGTGTTGAAAGAACCCACTCTAGTCAAAAAGAGGTAACACCTGAAAAAGAATGTGGGGAGCAGCTGAAAATTGAAGATGGTAAGAAGAAGAAAGGTAAGAAGGGAGCTGACAAAAAGAAGAAAGAGGAAATTTCAAGAAGGGAGGAACAAGATGTGAGCGAGCATATGCTTGCTCTACCTTTTCCCTAAAAGCTCTATAGAGAAATGCTGGACAAGCAGTTTGAGAGATTTCTAGATATGCTGAGACAGGTTAATGTAAATTCTCCATTCACAGAAGTCTCTCACAAATACGAGCTTATGAAAAGTTCTTGAAGGAGATCCTTTCAAAGAAGAGGAAGATAGAAGAGACCGCAGTGGTCAAGCTCACAGAGCATTGTAGTGCAATCTTGCAAAACAAACTCCCATAAAAGTGTGGTGATCCAGGGAGTTTTACTATACCTTGCTCTTTAGGCACTCTCAAATTTGATAAATCTTTATGTGATTCTGGTGCCTCGATTAATCTAATGCCTTTGTCTACTTACAAGAAATTGGAGAATGATATTGGAGAGATAAGGTCTGCACCAATATCGTTCCAGCTGGCAGATCAAACAAAGATAATATACGAGGGGATAGTTGAAGATGTCTTAGTACGGGTGGATAAGTTTGTATTTCCTGTAGACTTTATAGTGGTGAAGATGGAGGAGAACAAGGAGATACCCCTCATCCTAGGAAGATCATTCTTAGCAACGGGTAGAGCAATTATAGATATACATGAGAGGAAGCTCATGCTGAGAGTGAGTGAGGAGACTACAACTTTCAAGATAAGTGTAGAAACGGGGGCAAAACAGGAGAAACCAGCTGCAAGTGTTGAATGGAAGGTGAAAGGTGTGAAAGAGAAGGCCCTAGTGAATAAGTGTGGGATGTACCCCAAGAAGGCTGAGAAGAAGCCGTCTGCATGGATGTGTGCACTAGTTCGGGCGCGTGGAATGGATTCCCACTTCGACTCAGACCCCAACTAGAGATTCAGGGAAGTTTTCTCTACCTTATGCTTTTTAATTGTGTGTCATGGGGACATGCCACAACTTAAAGTGTGGGGTGGGGGATATTTGTATGTTGTATGTATATTAATCTTAGTTTTTTGCTTTAGTTAGCTATTTGTATGTTGTATGTATATTAGTCTTAGTTTTTTGCATTAGTTAGCTTGTTTTTGTTTTTTTAGTTTGAGTAGTAGAAAAAATTGAAAAACCATAAAATTTTATAGTCATTTTGACTTTTCCCAACGATGGATATCATTCGACGGGTTTCTGGTGGGATTAAAGTCGAAAGAAAAAGACAAAAAGATTTCCTTTTCTAGGTAGTGTAATAATTTTTCCTTGGTTTTTCTTTGTGCCGCGATTCTTTTCCAAGGGTTTTGTTTGAACCGGGTGTAGTTAATTTTATTTTGCTAGAATTAGGAAACCCTGTAATATGATTTGAATTGGAAACAATATCTATTGACTCTATTATGCCTTGAGAATAGTGAGTGTTTTAGTTATGACGCTTAGACTCAATTTTTGACTCTTGTATAGGTACCTTAAATTGTATGATCTTAACTTTGCTTAACTACTTTTACTAGAGTGTTTTGATGAGTCCAATCCTGAGTGAGTTATGTGCCATATGTGTGTGAGGTTTTGTGTATTCTGTGCATTACATTTGATGTCTAGAACTTTCCCCGTGTGTTTGCAAAGCGCGATAGTAGTTTGTTCAGTCTTGGAAGTGATATAGGGATTTCTTTGTTGAGCCAATTATACGCTTTATTTGAGCATGTAATCCTATTTCTTTGGCAACCACATTACAAGCCATACCCATTTGTTTGAATTGACCATCTATTTGAACCTTTTACCTCTCTTGAGCACTTGAAATTGTTATGAACTTTGTAAAAGTTGAAGTGTTGGGTGGTTGGTTTGGCTTTTGAATGGAACTAATGAAATAAGGAGAAAGGTGCACTAGTCTGGAAAAAAAGTAAGAGCCATTTGAATTGAAAAGATAGACAAAAATAGTTATATTATGTGCAATTGGTCTTTGATAAGTGGTAACTCTTGATTTAATTGTGCTTAAATGATTTGGGAGTTGACGTGTATTGATGTGAATGTGGAGTTTTGGTTTAACATAAGCGTGGGATTTTGAATGTTAAAATGTATGTATTAAAGTGCTTAGGGATGTGTAGTCACTCTTATATCTAAATGTATCCTACCTGTCCCGCAGCCTACATTACAACTACTTAAAGTCCTACTTTATCCTTGACTAAATGAGCTTAATTAGTAGAGTAGTACACTACGGGAAAGCCTATGGTTCATCTTTTGTTGCATATGAATGTTGTTTCTAAGAGTGAGTGGATTCTTTCTATTTTGAGTTCCTACTTGTTCTTAACTTTTATTTACTCTCTTTTGATTGTATGAGGGTACTTGATTCATGAAGGAAAGGTAATGTCATTGACCATAATGTTAGAGTAAGTGAGTGGGTTGTAAATAATGCGTGGTACTTTTGAGTCAAATCTTGAGGTGAAGATGTTATAATATTGTGCTTAGTCTATTTTAAATATACTTGGTATAATGAGTTAGGAGAGTTGTTTAAAAAGGCCGTGTCTATATGAAGTGTATTTTGATTGCTTGAGCACGAGCAATAGTTTAAGTGTGGGGTGTTGATTATAGGCTATAATCTCGTATTTTAGTCGCTTATTCTACTCAAATTTACTGCATTTTAATTGAGTTTGAGCTTTAATCGCTAGTGATTTACACTAATTGTGTGTTTTATGCCTTGTAGGAGTGATTCCGATCTATGTAGATGTTATGGAATGAATTTCAGCTATTTGGAGCTTTGAAATCTGAGTAAAATCCCAAGGGATTAAGCCGGTATCGTGTTAGGGGGTCGGAGAACCACATCCCGATGCCAAAACGCAAGGAAAAAGATTCACTCTGAGAAATCACCACAGCTGCAGCGCGTGGGGCGGCGTTTGGCGTGCCGCGGCAGTGCAATTCTGCTGCTTTTGAATTTTGATTGCTCTCCAAAGATCTCCACTGCTTCCCCGCGTGGCGCGTCGCCCCATGCTACGCGACTGTGTATTTTTTATAGAGTAAATGTCCTATTTCGGCATAGGAAAATGTGTTTTCATCTGGGCCCGACCCTACTTGGTATATATACATGTAAAAACGTTATTTTGAGGACTTTTGACACATCTTAGACCTAAGGAAGCTAAGGAGGAGTTTTAGAAGCAAAAGCACAAGGATTTCATCATTCAATCCTCACTCAAGACAAGAGTTTGGATCATTTTATGGTTTCCTTTGATTTAAACATTGTTATGATGAATTTCTCTATATCTAAAGAGTAGTTCTCTTTAGGGTTTGGTGGATTTGGTGTATTGATACATGTTTGTGGATATTAACTCTAGTTTTTATGTATTGAAATCGTTTTGGATGTTTTAACTGTTGCATCTATGTTCACTTGTTCATGTAATCGAGAGAGGCATAACTTGTGATATCTTTGGATTATATTTTGTTGGTTGAATTCATCAATTCTTCTTATTAATCGGAAGAGGCTAGTTGAATTGTTAATTAAACATAGTTAAGAGGATAATCGAGAGAGGTTCTCCGAACGACCAATCCACTACGAATTCTTGCATATCTTCACGTGCTTAAAATTGGTTCATCTTGTGAGGTTGAGACTTAATCGAGAGAGGAGTTTCTTCTAATCAATTGAACTAATAACCAAGTGAATTCGAGAGACTCACTTGAACATTTGAAGTGAATTATCTAGAGTTAAATCTCAAACATTTGTCTTGCACCTAACCTATCAACCCTATTTTCTCCCAATTGATAACCTTCTTTTCTCATTACTTGCTTTGATTATCATTAGCCAATAGTTTAGATTCTTAGTTAGTTATAGTTTTAATCATGTAAACCTCCATTGTTGATCATCTTGGATAGCAATCTAGCTACAAATTACGAAAATATTGTTTAACTCTAATCCTGGTGGATACTATAGTATAATTTTACTATATTCGACTAGCGACCATATTTTAGTGTGTGATTCAAGCTCATCACTAACTCAAAGTCCTCAACTGAAAATAATGTCAGGTCTACTAGTAGTGAAATAGAATAAAGACCAATAATTCCCTTATAAATTTTTCTGATTAATGGATGAACAAGGTTCATCCAAATCCAATTTTGTGTAGTTGCTATAGGAGTGTCAATTTCTTTAGAATCTTCCATCCTAATACCTTTGAGCAACTCTTTGACATACTTTTGCTGATGGATCATAGTTCAATTTGAAGTGTATTTAATATGTAATCTTAAAATGAAATTAAGCTCACCCATCATACTCATTTTAAATCCATTCCCCATTAGCTTAGCAAATTATTTAA
The DNA here is from genome assembly GCF_001879085.1 of Nicotiana attenuata. Lineage (NCBI taxonomy): Eukaryota > Viridiplantae > Streptophyta > Magnoliopsida > Solanales > Solanaceae > Nicotiana > Nicotiana attenuata. Next base: position 45,425 of record NW_017672357.1, read on the forward strand.
ATTAACCTATCAATTGTTTCTCCAAAGATTTTATCATCAACATATATTTGAACAACCAAGAGATCTTTACCTTTTTCTTTCAAGAATAAATATTATTAATTTTACATCTCTTGTAGCCAAGCTCAAGCAAGAATTTGGACAATCTTTCATACCATGCTCGTGGGGCCTGTTTAAGCCCATAAAGTGCCTTATCAAGTGTGTACACACGCTCAGGACACTCCTTACTTTCAAAGATAGGAGGTTTCTTGACAAACACTTCTTCCTTTAGATAGGCATTAAGGAAGGCACTCTTGATATCCATCTGATGCAGAGTGAATTCCATGTAAGCAACAAAGGTTATAAGGAGTCTAATTGCTTTCATTCTTGCAACCGGAGCAAAAGTCTCATCATAGTCTATGCCCTCCTCTTGACTATATCCTTGAATCACCAATCTTGCCTTGTTTCTTGTAGCCGTTCCTTCTTTATCAAGTTTGTTTTTGAAGACCAATTTAGTGCCAATCACTATTTTGTCCTTGGGTCTTGGTACCAGATGCCAAACTTGGCTTCTCTCATATTGGTTAAGTTCATCTTGCATTGCATTTACCCTATTTGTGTCCGTCAAAGCCTTAGAAATGTTTTCAGGTTAAATAAGAGATAAGAAACATAAAAAACACATAGATTCTTTAAAGATGATCTGATTTTGATTCCACAGGTTGGATCAGTGATTATGTTCCTAATACAATGAGAACTTTGATACTTGTTGGGTTTCACAACTAACTGATTTTCTTTAGATGTTCCTTCATTGTGTTGTTGCTAAGGAACATGCTCATGGATTGGTTCCTTCGAGGTTTGAGGATCAGTTCCTCTCTAGTCAATTCCCCCTTTCAGGTTGCCCTGGTGGAAGGACCGGATTTATCACCTGTCCCTTCCTGTGATACTGTAGCTTCACCATTTGAATTTCTTATCAGCCCAATCTCTTCATCATCTTGTTCCTGCCTCTCAGAAAGAATGTTAGTTTCATCAAAGACAAGATACACACTTTCTTCTACACATATAATTCTTTATTGTATATCTTATAGGCCTTACTATCCCAAGAATACTCCCTCATCACTTTTGGGAGCAAACTTTCCTACGGAGTCTTTTTCATTATTGTGAGCAAAGTGTTGATACCCAATTTTTCCCTGCATATTTTAACATATACAAAATACTTTCAAAATAAGATATATATGCATATATAAGCATGCCTAAGGATTTTAGTATTTTTTCCAATTTCTTAAAGATTTTTAAAATAAATTTATTTTCCATTTTAGCAGTACAATATCAGTAATTATTCCCAAAATCCTCAATTTTGGTGAATAATTTATTTTATTCCCATGTTTATACAAAAAATATAGTTAAGGTAATTTTTTATACATTTTTTACAATTTTATTTGGTATTTTAAAGCTAAATTGCATATAATTGCAATTCTAGCCTATTTTAAGTTTAATAGCATTTTAATTATAAAAATTGGTTCCAGTATTTTATAAATTAATATTTATGTGTTATTAACTGACTCAGTACTTTTAATTTGCTTTTAAAATTATTTTACTATTTTATAAAATAAAAGGGAAAACTGGCTACTTAATATTTAGCCTCATTTTGTTGCAATTACAGCCTATTTACATTTTAATTTTAGCCATCAATTGACCCAATCCTAACCCCCAATTGGACCGGCCCAATTTCAATTTTACCCAGCCCCTTAACCCGTTTATTTAACCCGCCCGATCTTTCTTTCAATACAGGACATTGATCATTTTGATCAACGGCTAGGATCGTCCCTTGCCATTTTTAATTTCCCTACCCTAACCTAATCCCCCCCATTTCGTTTGGTCCGTGTAACGACCCGACCGGTCGTTTTTGGAATTTACGCCCCGATCCCCTATTAACTGCTTTTCCCAAGTCCATTTCTGCTATTTTGAATTTGCCGGGATGTTCGGTTTTGAGTTTCAGAGAGTTTTGGGACACTTGGTCCCCAAATGAGAGCTTAAGTGTTGGAAAATCGACCGTAGTCAGAACAGTGTGAATACGGCCTCGGAATGGAAATCCAATGGTTCTGTTAGCTCCGTTGGGTGATTTTTGGGGTTGGGAGCATGTTCGGATTGTGTTTTGGAATTCCGTAGCTAATTTAGGCTAGAAATGCCGAAGTTTGAATTTTTGAAGTTTCCGGCTCGATAGTGAGATTTTGATCCGAGAGTCGGAATGGAATTCCCGAAGTTGCAGCAGTTCCATCATGTCATTTGGGATGTGTGTGTAAAATTTCAGGTCATTCGGACATGGTTTGGTTAGGTTTTTGATCGAAATCGTATTTTGAGGAAAATTGGAGTTCTTAGGCTTAAATCCTTGATTTATTCGAGTTTCCGATGTTGTTTTAGGTGGTTTAAAGGTTGGTACAAGTTTGAATGAGATATTGGGTGTTGTTGGTGCTTTTGGTTGAGGTCCCGGGGGCCTCGGGTGTGTTTCGGATGGGCTACGGGTCATTTTTCCTATGTTTTAACTGCTGTTCTGCTATCTGGTATTTTCCTTCTATGCGATCGCATTGATTTGCCCGCGATCGCATAGCACAAATTTGGTCAGCAATATATTCCTTCTATGCGATTGCATTGATTTGCTCGCGATCGCATAGCACAAATTTGGTCAGCAATATTTTTCTTCTATGCGATCGCATTGATTTGCCCGCGATCGCACAGCACAAATTTGGTCAGCAATATTTTTCTTGTATGCGATCGCATTGATTTGCTCGGGATCGCATAGGCCAACTTCTCAGCTCTTAAGTTTTACTCTTCGCGATCGCATTCCTCCTCTTGCGATCGCATAGAACAACACCTGGGCAGACCCATTAAAATTCCAATTCGAGGGTTTATGCCTTTTTTCATATTTTCGAATTTGGGAGCTCGGGAGGGGCGATTTTTGAAGACTTTTGCACCTGGGTAACTTGGGTAAGTGAGCTCTACCCAACTTAGATCAATTTCCATGATTCCTAACTTAAATCTAGCCTTTAAATTTCGAATTTTGTGGAAAAATTGGATAAACTTCATAGGCCGAATTATTGGGTTTTGATTGGATTTTTGACATCTGATTTGAGAGATTATTATATGAATAGACTCGTGTGAGTGTGAGGATTCTGAAAATATAAATTTCATCCAATTCCGAGACGTTGCCCTGAGGGGCAATTTGGTCATTTTACCTAATTTCGCGTCTTAGCTTTGAATTAAATCGTAGAATCAGTTGCTTGAGATGTTATTTACGATATGTAATTGAATTGAATAGATTTGGGCCATTTGGAGTCGAGTACTCGTGGCAAGAACATGGTTTCTAGTTGATTTTGAGCCGGTTCAAGGTAAGTAGCTTGCCTAACCTTGTGTGGGGGACCTCCCCTTAGGATTTGAGTCTTCTCTGTTGACTGAAATTCGAGTACGCAAGGTGACGAGTGCGTGCTCGGACTTATTTGTGGAAACTTGGCCTTATAGGATTCTTAGGTCCTTATATTCACTGAGTATGAAGTTGTTCTTGATATGATTGAATTCCCTATTACTAGTTTCACCTCTATATGTTTTATTTGGAATTAACTGCTTTATGGTTCGTTCTTATTGCCTAATTGTTTCTTACTATTGCTTAACTGAAGATCTTTCCTCTATTGTCGCGTTATCTTTCATACTGCTTGTTTTTATTGGAAATCATTATTTTCACCCATGTAATTATTTAGTCTTAATTGAAATGGTTTTATATTCTTCGTAACCTACCCAACCTTTAAAAGAAGAGTAGATATTCTATGTTTAGTTGATATTTCCTTATTTGAAATTTACTTGACTCTTCTTAACTCCCTTATTGTGGAACTACATGCTATGGGGTCGTTGCTTCATATTATTTTCTCCCTTGTTGAGTTGTTCTTATTACGCTTAGCATTATCTATTGTGGTTATTCCTTGTGAGCTAGTTTTACCGTCCCCTGGAGAGCGAAAGATTTTTGAGTTGATTCACTTGTTTTGCTTTTGTATATATTGTTATTGTTGCTGTTGTACTTCGGGTGTTGATGCACGAGGTTTCTGCCGTGCATTTATTGATATTGTGATGCACGAGGTTTCTGCCGTGCGATTATTGATATTGTGATGGACGAGGTTTTTGCCGTGCGGTTGTTGTTGTGGGGTCGCACAAGGTTTCTGTCGTGCTATTGCTACTATTGATATATTGCACATGTGGCGTAACAAGGCGGGATATGTATATATGCTTATACGTGGGTTGCGCATGTGGCGAAATAAGGTGGGAACATTATGATGCACATGTGGCGAAATAAGGTAGGAACATTATGATGCACGTGTGGCGAAACAAAGTGGGCACTTATTATGTTATTATTTGCACACGTGGTGGACAGGGTGGGCTATGTCAGGGGTTGATTGTGAATATTTGTGATGGCCTGAAGGCATTTCTGTTTGTTCAAATGTTGTGATTATGGTACGCTTACCTATATGAACTTTGTCTCGTGGAGGTTGTGAGGTGAGTTGTCAGTGTGACCATGAGGCTGATGAGAGCACGGGATGCCAGTTGTTAGATTTCAGGTACTGGGACTCGTTAGTTGAAATTGTCCGAGATTTGGTAATTCGTGGTAATTGTTGAATAAGACCTCATGTGAACACCGTCGTATGATCTGAGTTATTGTTTTTTTTTCGCCTTTTCTGTATTATGACTTTAGGATTTGGGATGAGTTTTTGCCCGTTCTTATGTGTCATCATTTTTAATATATTCGTTGTTACTTGTTCTTCTTTTCCCTTATTGTGATTGTAGCATTGTTGGTCACTTCGTACAGTCTTTATATAGATATATATCATGTTCCGTTGTTCGTATCATTGCACTGTTTATTAGTCCGGTAGGTGTCTCGACTGTCCCTCGTCACTACTCCACCGAGATTAGTCTTGATACTTACTGGGCACTGCTGTGGCGTGCTCATGCTACTCTTCTGCATATTTTTGTTGTGCAGATCCAGGTATTTTTCACTCAGTTCTATCATCCTTGGGAGGAGGCGTTTCTGTAGACTTCGAGGTATATCTGCTACATCTGCAGACCGAGGAGTCCCTTTCTATCTTCTGTAATAAGTATAGCCCTTTCAGTAGTATCCCTTGTTTTGATATTTCCGGAGTTAGAGCTTCTTATGTATCTCATAGCTTGTGATTTGTGAGATTTCGGGTTTTGGGAATTTTGTTAGCTTCGAAAGTTGTTATAGTATGTGCCGAGCGGCACCTTAAACACTATTTATTTTTTTGTTATTCGGGTTTTAGTTATTTCTTCCTCAATTATTGTTTATATTCCGCATCGTTAGGCTTACCTAGTCATAGAGATTAGGTGCCGTCAGGATGGTTCACGGAGTGCGAACCGGGATCGTGACAAGTTGGTATCAGAGCTCTAGGTTCATAGGAGTCACGAATCACAAGCCGGTTTATTAGAGTCTCGTGGATCAGTACGGAGACGTCTGCACTTATCTTCGAGAGGCTATGTAAGCGTTAGGAAAATTCCACTTCGTTTGATTTCCCTATCGTGCGAGATTTTTGACATCACGATTCTAAACCTCTGTCTTCTACTCTCTCACAGATGGTGAGGACACGTACTACCCGAGATGATCAAGCACCCGCACTCCCTACTGCAGCCGTCAGAGGCCGGGTCTGAGGTAGAAGCCGAGGACGCACACGTGGTGCAGCGAGAGCACCTGCGCGAGTTGCCGCCGAGGCACCACCAGCATATCCAGCCGGAGTCCAGGCACCTGACATGCCTACTGCTACTACTACTCCAGCCCTTCAGGAGACTTTGGCACAGTTCATGAGCATGTACACCACTTTGGCTTAGGCGAGGTTGCTTCCCCTTGCGGCAGCCACATCCCAGGCCGGGGGAGGAGAACAGACTCCCGCCGCCCGCACTCCTGAACAGCGAGTGCATGTCGAGCAGGTCCCTGAGATTATTCCTGTGCAGCCTGCAGTCCGAGATCAGCCCGAGGGCAGGGCAGCAACTTTTAAGGAGGAGCAACTGAGGTTTGAGAGGTTCAAGAAGTACAAGCCTCCTGTATTCAGCGGTCTAGCATTGGAGGTTGCTCTAGGATTTCTAGATGAGTGTTACCTCATTCTACGTACCATGGGTATATGAGAATCGAGTGGGGTTTCTTTCACCGCCTTCCAGCTTCGAGGAGCCGCCTATCAGTGGTGGTGTGCTTATGAGTTAGACAGTCCGGACGAGGCTACTTCACTAACTTGGATCCAGTTTTCAGATATGTTCCTGAGAGAGTTTGTCCCTCAGAGCCTCAGGGACGCATGGCACGCTGAGTTTGAGTATTTGCGCCAGGGTACTATGACCGTCTCGGAGTATGCTGTCCGTTATTCCATCTTGGCTAGACATGCCCCAGCCTTGGTTTCTACTGTTCGCGAGAAGGTTCGCCGGTTTATTTAGGGACTTATTCCCAGCATCAGGTCTTGCATGGCTCGTGAGTTGGAGATGGATATTTCTTATCAGCAGGTGGTGAGCATTGCTAGGAGGGTATGCATGCTAGGGAGAGAGGACAGACGGGGTCATGAGAGAGAGGGCAGACGAGATCAGGAGAGAGAGTTTGAGGAGGCGAGGAGACCTCGTAGGACGGGGAGATATGCTGGTCCTTATTTTGGAGGCAGGGTGCATCATGGTAGAGGTTTTGTGGGCCAGCCAGTTCAGTTCGCGCTTCAGGCTTTACATGGTAACTCAGGTGTTCATGGGTCTCGGAGTACCCGTACCGCACAGTTCCTACCGCCTCGTCAGCAGAGAGGGTGCTTTGAGTGTGGAGATACTAGCCACATGGTGAGAGATTATCCCAGACTTCGGACAGATGTGTCACGGCGAGGTATTCAGGCGAGTAGAGGGCTCCTAAGAGGGGGAGGCCCAACTCGTTGATGTGTTTCTTATAGTAGGCTTAAGGCCACTATGCCAGGCGATGTCATTCAGGTATGCCTCAGTTTGTTACAAAGGAGCACCATCCGTAGTTCATTACAGTCCTGCCTATCTGGATGAATTCCCCTATTTTATTGCTCCCTTATGGGTGAGTTTCATGATTTGCACTTTGTTTATGTGATTATCCTGTTGGGAGGTTTTATGAGTGATAGCCGTATCTATCATCCGTTTCTAGCCATTGTCGAGAGTTATGAGACTAGTAGTAGAATTCCTGTTGTCCGTTTCGATAGGTTTGATGTGATTTCTGAGTATCCTGGGTTGCGAGCTGTGATTTCTTATGATCCACCGGTGTGGGAGCCAGTCCGTGTTGTAATTTTGTCAACGGAGTTGATCTAGTGAGAGTCTCTAGATGGCTTGATGTGTACCCTACTTGTGATTCAGAGTTGAGGGCGGGACCCTCGTGATTTCATATGAATTGATGTGTTGAGACCGGGCTATGTACCGCAACGAGAGTTATATCAGTATAAGATCCTAGTGAGTCTTTTTATATGCTTTAATTCTTTTTCGTTAGATTGTTTTGTAGATTAGCATTGATAGAAAATCAGTGCTTGTCTGACTTGTTTGATAGTTCCCTTATGTGTTTCCCTTCCCATGTTCAGTCATTTTCGTTCTGTTGCTTATTGAGTTTTAGCTTGTGGGGTGTGTGCCCGTTGGTATTAGCTGAGATCTAGTTATTCGGGTGTTTAGTTATGTGGTTTTCGTGGTTATTATATCATTGCCAGTGTGGTGGAGGTTTGAGAAGAGTTCCTATAGAATATGAGGCTTATGGCTGGTGCGGATTTGATCTCAAGCAAGTATTGTTATCAAAAATGTTATTATGGGCCTACGTGAGATGTGTCATGTTGCGTGGTTGTACCCTGTAGGTGTTGGCACGAATTGAAGTAGCTGGTTGAGACTGATACCGGGTATGGATTTAGAATCGGATCTTTGAAGAAATGGATGGAAGGTGAAATTCTGGTTCTAAGGTTTATTGGTATTGCTGGAAAGGCTAAATTTCAGTTGAGATGTGTCGTCAGGCTTATGTAGATTGGGGTGACGTGGGATCACCAGCGGGTGTATGTTGGAAGTGTGCATTCAGTGACTTGAGGACTTCGAGGCAAATCTTAGCACGTTCGAGGTCGAACGTTGGTTTTAAGAGGGGGAGGATGTAACGACCCGACCGGTCGTTTTTGGAATTTACGCCCCGATCCCCTATTAACTGCTTCCCCCAAGTCCATTTCTGCTATTCTGAATTTGCCGGGATGTTCGGTTTTGAGTTTCGGAGAGTTTTGGGACACTTGGTCCCTAAATGAGAGCTTAAGTGTTGGAAAAACGACCGTAGTCGGAACAGTGTGAAGACGGCCTTGGAATGGAAATCCGATGGTTCTATTAGCTCCGTTGGGTGATTTTTGGGGTTGGGAGCATGTTCGGATTGTGTTTTGGAATTCCGTAGCTAATTTAGGCTTGAAATGCCGAAGTTTGAATTTTTGAAGGTTCCGGCCCGATAGTGAGATTTTGATCTGAGGGTCGGAATGGAATTCTGGAAGTTGCAACAGTTCCGTCATATCATTTGGGATGTGTGTGTAAAGTTTCAGGTCATTCGGACATGGTTTGGTTAGGTTTTTGATCGAAATCGTATTTTGAGGAAAATTGGAGTTCTTAGGCTTAAATCCTTGATTTATTCGAGTTTCCGATGTTGTTTTAGGTGGTTTAAGGGTTGGTACAAGTTTGAATGAGATATTGGGTATTGTTGGTGCTTTTGGTTGAGGTCCCGGGGGCCTCGGGTGCGTTTCGGATGGGCTAGGGGTCATTTTTCCTATGTTTGAACTGCGGTTCTGCTATCTGGTATTTTCCTTCTAGGCGATCGCATTGATTTACCCGCGATCGGATAACACAAATTTGGTCAGCAATATTTTCCTTCTATGCGATCGCATTGATTTGCTCGCGATCGCATAGCACAAATTTGGTCAGCAATATTTTTCTTTTATGCGATCGCATTGATTTGCCCGCAATCGCATAGCACAAATTTGGTCAGCAATATTTTTCTTCTATGCAATCGCATTGATTTGCTCGCGATCACATAGGCCAACTTCTGAGCCTTTAAATTTTACTCTTCGCGATCGCATTCCTCCTCTTGCGATCGCATAGAACAACACCTGGGCAGACCCATTAAAATTCCAATTCGAGGATTTATGCCTATTTTCATATTTTCGAATTTGGGAGCTCGGGAGGGGCGATTTTTGAAGAATTTTGCACCTGGGTAACTTGGGTAAGTGATCTCTACCCAATTTAGATCAATTTACATGATTCCTATCTTAAATCTAGCCTTTAAATTTCGAATTTGGTGGAAAAATTTGCGAAAAATTGGATAAACTTCATAGGCCGAATTATTGGGTTTTGATTGGGTTTTTGACATCCGATTTGAGAGATTCTTATATGAATAGACTCCTGTGAGTGTGAGGATTCTGAAAATATAAATTTCATCCAATTCCGAGACGTTGGCTTGAGTGTCATTTTGGTCATTTTACCTAATTTTGCGTCTTTGCTTTGAATTAAATCGTAGAATCAGTTGCTTGAGATGTTATTTACGATATGTAATTGAATAGATTTGGGCCATTTGGAGTCGAGTAATCATGGCAAGAATGTGGTTTCTAGTTGATTTTGAGCCGTTTCGAGGTAAGTATCTTGCCTAACCTTGTGTGGGGGACCTCCCCTTAGGATTTGAGTCCTCTGTTGATTGTAATCCGAGTACGCGAGGTGACGAGTGCGTGCTCGGACTTATTTATGGAAACTTGGCCTTTTAGGATTCTTAGGTCCTTATATTCACTAGTATGAAGTTGTTCTTGATATGATTGAATTCCCTACTACTAGTTTCACCTCTACATGTTTTATTTGGAATTAACTGCTTTATGATTCATTCTTATTGCCTAATTGATTCTTACTATTGCTTAACTAAAGATATTTCCTCTATTGTCGCGTTATCTTTCATAACTGCTTGTTTTTATTGGAAATCATTATTTTCATCCATGTAATTATTTAGTCTTAATTGAAATGGTTGTATATTCTTCGTAACCTGCCCAACCTTTAAAAGAAGAGTAGATATTCTATGTTTAGTTGATATTTCCTTATTTGAAATTTACTTGACTCTTCTTAACTCCCTTATTGTGGAGCTACATGCTATGGGGTCGTTGCTTCATATTATTTTCTCCCTTGTTGAGTTGTTCTTATTACGCTTAGCATTCTCTATTGTGGTTATTCCTTGTGAACTAGTTTTACCGTCCCCTGGAGAACGAAAGATTTTTGAGTTGATTCACTTGTTTTGCTTTTGTATATATTGTTATTGTTGCTGTTGTACTTCGGGTGTTGATGCACGAGGTTTCTGCCGTGCGGTTATTGATATTGTGATGCATGAGGTTTCTGCCGTGCGGTTATTGATATTGTGATGCACGAGGTTTCTGCCGTGCGGTTGTTGTTGTGGGGCGCACGAGGTTTCTGCCGTGCTATTGCTACTATTGATATATTGCACATGCGGCGTAACAAGGCGGGATATGTATATATACTTATACGTGGGTTGCGCATGTGGCGAAATAAGGTGGGAACATTATGATGCACATGTGGCGAAATAAGGTGGGAACATTATGATGCACATGTGGCGAAACAAGGCGGGCACTTTTATGTTATTATTTGCACACGTGGCGGAACAAGGTTGGCTATGTCAGGGGTTGATTGTGAATATTTGTGATGGCCTGAGGGCATTTCTGTTTGTTCAAATGTTGTGATTATGGTACGCTTACCTATATGAACTTTGTCTCGTGGAAGTTGTGAGGTGAGTTGTCAGTGTGACCGTGAGGATGATGAGAGCACGGGATGCCAGTTGTTAGATTTCAGGTACCGGGACTCGTGAGTTGAAATTGTCCGAGAATCGGTAATTCGTGGTAATTGTTGAATAAGACCTGATGTGAACACCGTCGTAGGATCTGAGTTATTGTTTTGATTTCCCTTTTTCTGTATTGTGACTTTAGGATTTGCGATGAGTTTTTGCCCGTTCTTATGTGTCATCATTTTTAATATCTTCGTTTTTACTTGTTGTTCTTTTCCCTAATTGTGATTGTAGCATTGTTGGTCACTTCGTACAGTCTTTAAATAGATATATATCATGTTCCGTTGTTCCTATCATTGCACTGTTTATTAGACCGGTAGGTGTCTCGACTATTCCTCGTCACTACTCCACCGAGGTTAGTCTTGATACTTACTGGGCACCGCTGTGGTGTGCTCCTGCTACTCTTCTGCTACGTCCGCAGACCGAGGAGTCCCTTTCTATCTTCTGTAATAAGTATAGCCCTTTCAGTATTATCCCTTGTTTATATATTTCCGGAGTTAGAGCTTCTTATGTATCTCATAGCTTGTGATTTGTGAGATTCCGGGTTTTGGGAATTTTGTTAGCTTCGAAAGTTTTTATAGTATGTGCCGAGCGGCACCTTAAACACTATTTATTTTTATTATTCCGGTTTTAGTAATTTCTTCTGCAATTATTGTTTATATTCTGCATTGTTAGGCTTACCTAGTGATAAAGACTAGGTGCCGTCACGATTGTTCACGGAGTGCGAACCGGGGTCGTGACAAGTTGGTATCAGAGCTCTAGGTTCATAGGAGTCACGAATCACAAGCCGGTTTATTAGAGTCTCGTGGATCGGTACGCAGACGTCTGTACTTATCTGCGAGAGGTTATGTAACCATTAGGAAAATTCCACTTCGTTTGATTTCCCTATTGTGCGAGATTTTTGACATCACGATTCTAAACCTCTGTCTTCTACTCTCTCACAGATGGTGAGGACACGTACTACCCGAGATTTTAAGGTGTTTTCCCCAATCTTTTCTTTCAAAATTGTTTCTCTTCAATTTAGGGTTTCTGAAAGGATTTCAAAACGTCTTTCTGATTCTTCCTTTTCTTTTCTTTATGTGTGTTTGCCTATACTATGTTTTACCACGCATGTGTTGTTCTTCTGCTTTTCTTTCTACTATGCATGACTCTCCTATACTTTGTATTCTACTGTGCCTTTAGACTAGGCTCGCATGTCAATCTTTGTTATGTTTTTCTATCTGTTCTTTGCTATACTTTTTAGTATTCTTCTACTGTATGTGTTTCCTACTGAGTTCTTATGTTTGTTTGCCTTTACTGAACTTTTGTTTGAGTTCTAAACGTGCCTCCTTTACTGTTTCTTAAGATTATATCACTTCTTCTGTCTTCTGAACTTGCTTGAGCTCCGAGCTTTTCTCAAACGTGTTCTTTATGTTTTCAAACCTGCTATCATATCTGTTTGTTTCTCATGAGTCTCTGAAAGAGAACTCTGAGCCTGCTTCAATGGCTTGTCTTCTCATCGCACCGAAACCCTAGGATCTGAGGGTTTTTGGCAAGTTTGATTTGGTGTTTGGACTTGGGTTCTACTTTGGAACCCTGAACTCCCAGACTCATTCTGAGTCTATAAATTGGACTGGAACCTCTTTGTTTATAACTCGGAACTTTTCTATGATAGGTTTTCTAATTAACATGACAACTCTTTCTTGTTTGACATACCTGTGTGCTTTATATATGAGAAATTCTTCCTTCAAAAAGGTTTTACCAACTTATGATTGATTCCGAATTCCTTTTAGTAAGGTTTGATTGATTGTTACTGATTCTCCTCAAGTACCCTTTCCTCTCTTTTCCTTACTTGGTTCATTCGAACAAAGCCTGCAATTTTGATTTTACTAGCTGTTTGATTGATTCTCTTTCCTTATTCTCACAAACCGTGTTACTATCAAATTCTTTCCTTAAATAGACCCCTATGTATTTGCCCTTATTGTACTACTTTGGAAAACTTTTTGAGCAAACTCTTCCCTTATTTAATTTTGCCCATTTGAAATCAGAATCCCTTAATTAAAGGGAATCCTTTTTGTAATTGATTGCAAAACTATTCTCTTACCTTTTTCTTACTTGCTTGCTGCACTATAAAAGGGGACGACCCTTCTGCACTTTGACAACTTTCAATTGAATACTCTTTAAGACAACTTTGAGTTCAATACTCTAACATACATACATACTTTCAATTTCAATACTCTTACACTTTACGCAACATTCTACTCTATTCTAAGACCTGCTGATTGTTTGCTTGCAATTTGGTTTTCAAGGCTACTGTTTTACTTTCTTGTTTCCCTGAAACTGGTACGTTCTAATTTAAGTTTTAGCCTCATCCCAACGTGTTTACTTTACAGTTTCCATATCCTTGTCTGCTTTACTATTTATGTTTAATGTTAATTAGCAAGTCAATTCCCTTGCATATGTATCTACTATGAATCCCTACACCCCTGACTGCATTACTGCCTGTGTTTAATGTTAATCAGGAATGTCAATTTCATTGAACATGTTTCTATTTGTGGATCCCCATATCCCTATTCCCCTCTATGTGTTTGAGTTAAAGTTTGGGCATGGCAGCACCTAAATTGTTGTTCATGTCTGGGCTTGATCCTTTAAGGTATCCTAACTCCCAAACAATGTGGCTAACCGGCTGGTTAGGGGTGTGCCAGCACGCCTAATTGCTGGGTATTACCACCAGCCTGTCTCGGCTCTCCCAGAATCCCCTTTCTGCACTTACACTCACTCTTAGTTTCTAAGTTCTGCCCCCCTCCTATGAGCCTTGCTTTGGGGACCTTGAGTTCCATCTGAACTTGGACATTTGAGGGCTGGCCCTTCCACACTGCACTTCAATTCAATTCTGCAATATGTTTGGGTGTAAGCACTGCCCGTAGTTCATGAGGCTTTTGGGAACTCTGACACACCCAGAAAATGAGAAAGGCTTTGGAAAATGGATCTTTGGAGTTGGTTTATTTCATATTTCAGACCTGGAGTCTGAATTAGGCTCTCCTTGGTTGTACTCTAATTTCTGATGTAATTTTATTCTTCTTAATTCGTTCTGGTTTGTAATGATTTTGTAATAACTTATGGGGGTTTTAGTGAAAAGGGAAGGGTCACTCATGTATGCATAAGGGTAGATATCATGCTCTTAGGTATTTACTTCTGCAATCGTATCCTACTTCCATTTCTGCATTCTCGAAATTCTGCCTATAGGTTTCTGCACTTCTGCATTTTAGAGATCATGTCTATAAGTCCTGTCTTTCATACATAGATATCATATTAATAGTTCCTGCATTTCTACGTCTCATATAGAGAACATGTCTATAGGATTCTGCATTTCTGCATCTCATATAGAGAACCTGTCTATAGGACCTCTTAAGTTCTGCATAAACATCTATCACTAGGCAAACAGTTTATAGGTTTAAATAACAGATTGCTTTCTAGATACCATGCCTATTGGACTCCTGCATTTCTATAAACATTTTTCAAACCAACCACGCTTAGAAAGAATGCCTATAGGAGTAACCAGCTGAATCTGAATCCTCTACAAGTCTAAAATCAGTGGTAACGATACTCAATACCTGCAGAGCTTATGTTTTTCTATAATCAGCAAGCCTTCTTTAAAATTAGTGTACTCCTGCGTTATTAGATATCATGCCTATAGGTTTCACCTAGGCAAGCCATTAGGTAATTAATCAACTGCACCAGTATTTAATAATTACAACCAGCAAGCAGGCCTAATTCGGACTTCTTATCTGAAAATATGTGATAAATCAGCCTGCCTTAACGCTTTAAGTTAATTCAGACACTAATCAGTATATGAAAGACATGCTAAAACTATATGTTTCTCTTTGTTTTAAGGAGGTTTTGTTTGAGCCTTACCTGTTTATGTGCTTCCCCATACTTGTCATATATGTTTTGACTGTCGCCTTAGACTTTTATCCTTTTAAACCACTAAAAGCCAATTCTCCCTCCCCCTTTAGGACTAGTAGTCCCAAATGCCTTCGGGACAGATAGGATTGGGACGGGTAATAGCATGCAATAAGTAACGAGACCTTTCCGCGCTTTAATACCTTAACGGGGTGGGAAAGGGTAGATATGGATATGATGACCACGTGATAACACCACGTGTATAAACGGTTACCGGATGTTGTGTGGGGTGATCCATATTATTTATAAACCTAGGACCCCCTTCCCTTTACTTGTTTAATCTTTCGGAATTTCCTTTTTGTTTAAAACAAGAAACTGCTCAATTTTCAGCTTCTTTAACTTTTGTTTTACTTCAATTGCTTGCATCAATTTTGTAAAAACCTTTTTTTAATTTTTAGTATTGTTTTCTTCCCAAAACTTCCGCCTCTTTCACTTCTTTTTCTGATTACTTGCATCAATTATTTGCAAGCCCCTTCCTCTTTACTTGTGTGTCCCTTTTTTTTTAGAATTATAAAACTGCCTTCTTCCAAATTTCAGCATTCTTTAAACTTCTTGTACTTCAGTTGTTTGCAACCATTATGTGAAAGCTATCTAGTATTTACAATGCTTGCTTGTCTACTTATTGTTTGTACTTAAAGTCACAATTGTAGCATGGCCGGGAACCACACTAGTGGATCTTGAGGGGTGCCTAACACCTTCCCCTCGAGATAATTTCAAGCCCTTACCCAATCTCTAGTTTTTCTAAAATCAAACTCATTCTTAGTGTCTTAATGCACTTAATCATTAGGTGGCGAAACTTCAATTGCAAACCCAATTCCCAAAAGGAAACGAGTTGTCCGCCCAAATGTCATAAACCCGATTTCGCGAGAGAAAGGGGACATCGACACAAAGCACCTGCATCAAAATGCCCATAAAATGGTATATATTTGGCCTTCTACCTTTAAGTAACTCATAAGGAGTTTTCTTATCAAGAGATCTAGTCATGCACCTATTAATGATGTAGCATGCAGTGTTCACAGCTTCTACCCAGAAGCTATGAGGCAGGTTAATAGCAATTAACATGGTTCTAGGCATTTCCTCCAAAAGTCCTATTCTTTCTTTCAACAGCTCCATATTGTTGTGGAGTTTTAGGAGCAGAAAAATTATGATATATGCCATGCTTATAACAAAGTTCAGAAAAATTAGCATTCTCAAACTCAGTACCATGAATAGACCTAATTAATGTGAGTTGATTAGCTAGTTGTTTTTGAGTTTTTCTAACAAATGAAGTGAACATGTCAAATGCTTCATCTTTAGATGTTAAGAACAGTGTCCACGTAAATCTAGAGTGATCATCAACAAGCACCATCACATATCTCTTACCACCTCTGCTCATTGTCCTCATTGGTCCATACAGATCCATATGGACCAGTCCTATCGACCTGGTAGTACTCCCTATTTTCTTGCTTTTGAAAGAATATTTTACTTGTTTCCCCCTTGCACAACCCTAACGAACTTTATCTTCCTTGAACATAATGTTAGGCAGCCTATCACCAAGTCCTTGGAGACTATTTTGTTAAGTTGACTTAGACTAGCATGCCCAAGTCTCTTATGCCAAAGGAGGGGATCACTGTCGATGACACTCAAGCCAGTGAGTTCATTATCCGAAAGTGTGGACAGATCCAACACGCACGCACACACACACACACACACACACATATCTATATATATATATATAGATATATATATACACTTATCACGCTGTATTTCAGTCCATCTATCAGGTAGACTATTCTTAATTGAGTGAGAATCAGTACTTTACCTACCTTCCCAACTCCAATGATCTCTACCTTTTTACTATTTTACAAAGGTAGACTATTACATTCCGTTTAAAACGGCA
>NW_017672357.1:62099-66248 GCF_001879085.1 Nicotiana attenuata
AACGTAGGTAACGTACGTACCTATACCCAAAACTAACCGACCTAACCGACCTACCTAACTAACTTACGTCCTTTTAACCTAACCCCGTACCCTTACGTACGTCCGTACTTACTTACCGTTCCTACCTAGGTTACCGTACGTACCTAACGAGTTACCACGTAACTTAGGTACCGTACGTACCGTTACCTTCGTAACCGTCCGGTACGGTTACGTTACCCGTTACCTTTTACTTTCGTTACGTTTCGTTTAAGTTAACGAAGTTTTACTTTAGTTTTACCCGTTTACCCGTTCGTACACCCTAAACCGTAACGTTAACTTACTTACCTTCGTTACGACGTAACTAGTTAGGTCGTAGACCGTACGTACTACCAACGTAACTTCGGTTACGGTACGTAACTTTAGTTTAAGTTTAGGTACGTTACGTAACGTACGTACGACTAGTCCCGAACGTACGTCCTTACTTAGTCCGTAAACGGAACGGGGAAGGGTACGTACTACGTTCGTACGTAGTACGACTACTAACGACCAACGTCGAGTTACGTACTAATCGTAACGTAGTGGACGAGATCAACACGCACGCACACACACACACACACACACACATATCTATATATATATATATAGATATATATATACACTTATCACGCTGTATTTCAGTCCATCTATCAGGTAGACATTCTTAATTGAGTGAGAATCAGATTTACCTACCTTCCCAACTCCAATGATCTCACCTTTTTTTACATTTTCAAAGGAGACATTACATCCTTTAAAGGCAACAAATGAAAGGAACTAGTTCTTGTTTCATGTCATGTGCTTTGAGCAACCACTATCCACCTACCATATTTGGTTGCTCTCCTTTATATGGACTTGCATAATGAATTCAAGGATTAGTCCTAGGAACTGAAACTAGTTTGGGTCCTTTTCTATAGGCAAAATGATAAATCTGATTCTTCTTTGCCCAACTTGGCAGCCTATACTTTCCTAGAACAAAATTTTTGTTCCTTAGACTTGCTTTTTCTTTTGCTACACATTCACTCGTATAGTGTGCAGTGTTACCATAGTGAGTGCATGTCTTTTTCGCAGAAAGTGTTAGGTACTTATTTTTGGGATCCTATTTAGGTGTAGAGTTCCCAAAGCCATGTCCCTTTCTATTGCTACTATGGTATTTTTGTAGCCATGAAAGTGTATCGGAGGACCTGTCCATTTAATGTCAAGCTCATGTTTAACCTTTGTCAAGTCCTCTTTTAAAACTTTTACCTATTTATCTCTTTTGTACGACGCATCTTTTATATTTCTTCAACCCTCTTCTAGTATGAGTTGTGTGTCACTAGCTATTTCCTTACCTATCCCAAACTTTAATTTCAAATTTTTTGATCTAAGTTCTAAGGCAACTTTATGAAGTGCAAGCACCTGGTTCTTTAAAATAGTGTTTTCCTTTTCAGCTTCACAAACCCTTATTTCTAGGTTTTTTCACTATGTTTCAAAGTGATACACTCCTTTGACAGTTGTTCCTTTTCATAACTTACATATTCATATTCATCAATTACAGCTAATACAATCCACAGCGTCTATCTTTACAGAGGATTTTCATTTTATCTTTTATGTCTAGGAAGTTTACCTCTGGTTCTTCATCAATTTTTTCTTCAAATTCTCCAATAACCACAAGAGCTCGTTCATCATCCTCATAATCCTCATCACCATAGTCCTCATTTGAGCTGTCTTCCCAAGCAACAACAATTGCTTTGGTTGACCCTTTGTTATAGCTCTTCTTGGCATGAACATGTTCTTTCTTCCTGTTCCTTCTCTCACATCTCTCTTTTTGCACTCATTCTCCCACATAAGACAATTATTGATTATGTTGTCAATTTTACCACATTGGTAGCATCCATCAATCACCTGCTTTTCAGTTGCTTTGACTTTGTTGTAGCTTCCACTTCTTGCATAACCTTTTCCTCTACTTACGTACTTCTTGACGTCTTCAGTGATCATTTCCGTTTCATCATCTTCTAAATCAGAACCCCCATGATTCTGAGTGTCAGATTCCTTTCGTTCTTGGGTACGTCCATCTTCATGGTTTGTCTCCTCAACTCATATGGCTTAAGATTTCCAATCAATTCATCCAAAGGAAGTGTAGCAATGTTCTTTGATTCCTGAATGGCAATGATTTTGCTTTCCCAAGTCACTGGTAGAACCCTAGTCTGGATTTTCTCAACACTTTATTCTTCAGTGAGAATTCTTCCAAGAGACCTTAACTCATTTGTTAAAGTAGTAAACCTTGTGCACATATCTTGAATGGTTTCTCCATCCTTCATGGAAAAAATATCATATTGTGAAAACAACAAACTTACTCTTGATCTTTTTACGTTACTTGTTTCTTCTTGAGCCACTTGCAGTGTGTCCCATATTTGTTTATGTCACAACCCAAAAATTCACCAAGTAGTAATGACACCTAACTCAATCCAATAGGTAAGGCAAACAATATTAGTTGCTACTCCAATGAGAAATCATCGATAAACTAATAAAACTACAACAAATTCAATACAACTATCCTAAGGACTGGTAGTACAAGTCATGAGTCACTATGATTTGGATTTTACAAAGCTGGTAAAAGTAATAAATGCAACATCTGTTTGAAAGCTACATAGACAAAAATAAATTCCTAAGCTACCATGCACAAAAGGTAGCATGAATCCAATACGCTGGTACGTCTCCAATGCAAAGTTGCATCTTCACAACTGCTCAACTCCAACATTTGCACGCAAGGTGAAAAAGTATAGTATGAGTACACCACGGTCGATACCCATTAAGTATCAAGACTAACCTCGATAAAGCAGTGACGAGGTTCAAGTCATGTGATACTAACTAGTCAAATAACCTATGCAATATATCTAAGACTAGCAACTAAAAGTATAGTAAATATGTAACAACAGTAATTTCATCAGAACCAGTAGACAATTCAATGCAAGTAAAGGCTCAATTTCAACGAAAAGTCATCACACAGAAACACACATAAATCGCACCTCATGCCCACATTTTGTCACGACCCCAAATTTCCATCTTAGGATGTCGTGATGACACCTAGTCTCTAAGACTAGGTAAGCCTAACATACATTGATAATTAGCAGAAATTACAACTTAGTTATCAATTTAAACTGTTAAACTAACATAAAGAAACTCAAACAGTAAAGCTAACAAATAACTCTCTAAACTCGGTGGAACTGAGTCATAAGCTCTAAAAGGAATACACTTAAATTCTCGAAGTACAATACTTTTTTGAACGGGAAATAAACAGTAATACAACTAAAAGCAAAAGGTGACTTCGAGGTCTACGAACAGGCAGCTGTACTTTGAAGTCTTCGAAAATACAAGTAAAAACAACAAAGAAAAAGATAATGACTGTTCCAAATAAGCAAGCCTTTTTAACATGTAATGTACAACAAGAATCACTACTGAGGTGCCACACCTCACAATCTCATTTCACAAGTCACAATCACACATGTTTTAGCCCCCTTATCTCACTGCGTGGCTTCAAGTAATTTCCTTACTAGCAACACGTGTATAAATCCCACCTTATCTCACCGCATGCGCGTTAACCCCCATCCTTGTACCACCGCAAGAATATAAATATCACAACACAATAATCAACTTGCACCACATATGCCCATATGCCACAACCCTTGCCAAAAACTAATAATATCAATTTTACCACAACCTATAGCCCACAGCTCAACCACCAATGTAAACGAGAATCTCAATAATAACAAAATTAATGAGGAATACTCAACGAGGAAAGCTATATAAATGGTGAACAACTTCAAATACGAATAATTCAACAATAACAGAGGTAATAAGACAATAAGAGTTGTAACAACTTCACCTAAAGCATATAAGAGCAAACTTGACAAATAACGATGGAACACATGGTAACAACGTCACATAGAGCATGTAAGAGCAAATTTAACAATGGAAGATATAACATGTTATGAAAATTTCAATTGCCTAAAAGTCTAAATTGGTCAAAATACTACATATAAGTCTGTGTACACGTCTTCCATATAATTCAAATAATACATTCAACCCAAATCCTAAGGGGTAGTTTCTCTCACACAAAGTTAGACAAGATACTTACCTAATTAGGCCAAATCAACC
>NW_017672357.1:66258-161485 GCF_001879085.1 Nicotiana attenuata
AACCGGGTCCCGGTAAACCGTACCTAAACCCGTTTAAAAGGTTTAAACTACAAAACGGGTTAACCAAAAACCCCTTTACCGGAACGTTAAAAAAGTACCGGAACTTGGGGTAAACCCGGAAAGGGTTTTTACGAACCGGTTTAAACTACGTAGTTTAGGACTTAACGTTAAAAACCCTAAGTTTACCCAAAAGTTTAAACCCCTAAATCGGTACAACTTATAAACGTTCGTAAAACACGTTAAAACGCTAAACCAAAAAAGTTTAACAAGTTTAAANAATTAGAACTTAAACAACGAATTTTACGTATACCAGAAACCACGTTAAGACGAATTACAACTAGCAACGTAAAAGACGACATTTACTACCGAAAAAGTACACTACACAACCAGAAACCGAACACACTAAATACGTACACCTACCATCGACCCTACACTTTTAGTTCCACGAACCCCAAACTTTTACCTAACTCTTTACGGAGTGTCGTCGATGACACTACGTCTCTTAAGACTAGTAAAGCTAACATACATTGATATTAGCAGAAATTACAACTTAGTTATCATTTAACTAGTTAACTAACATAAGAAACTCAAACAGTAAAGCTAACAAATAACTCTCTAAACTCGGTGGAACTGAGTCATAAGCTCTAAAAGGAATACACTTAAATTCTCGAAGTACAATACTTTTTTTGAACGGGAAATAAACAGTAATACAACTAAAAGCAAAAGGTGACTTCGAGGTCTACGAACAGGCAGCTGTACTTTGAAGTCTTCGAAAATACAAGTAAAAACAACAAAGAAAAAGATAATGACTGTTCCAAATAAGCAAGCCTTTTTAACATGTAATGTACAACAAGAATCACTACTGAGGTGCCACACCTCACAATCTCATTTCACAAGTCACAATCACACATGTTTTAGCCCCCTTATCTCACTGCGTGGCTTCAAGTAATTTCCTTACTAGCAACACGTGTATAAATCCCACCTTATCTCACCGCATGCGCGTTAACCCCCATCCTTGTACCACCGCAAGAATATAAATATCACAACACAATAATCAACTTGCACCACATATGCCCATATGCCACAACCCTTGCCAAAAACTAATAATATCAATTTTACCACAACCTATAGCCCACAGCTCAACCACCAATGTAAACGAGAATCTCAATAATAACAAAATTAATGAGGAATACTCAACGAGGAAAGCTATATAAATGGTGAACAACTTCAAATACGAATAATTCAACAATAACAGAGGTAATAAGACAATAAGAGTTGTAACAACTTCACCTAAAGCATATAAGAGCAAACTTGACAAATAACGATGGAACACATGGTAACAACGTCACATAGAGCATGTAAGAGCAAATTTAACAATGGAAGATATAACATGTTATGAAAATTTCAATTGCCTAAAAGTCTAAATTGGTCAAAATACTACATATAAGTCTGTGTACACGTCTTCCATATAATTCAAATAATACATTCAACCCAAATCCTAAGGGGTAGTTTCTCTCACACAAAGTTAGACAAGATACTTACCTAATTAGGCCAAATCAACCCTTAAAAATAGATATTCCCCTAAAATTTGCCTCCGTACGGCTCAAATTGAAACAAAAATGACTTAATAACATCAGAAAATGCAAGAGAAACAAATTATGATAGATACATCTATGATCTTTACACAATTATCCAAAAGTCAACCCCGGACGTGCTCGGTCAAAACCAGAGTTCAAGGGTAGATTTCGATTACTCATAACCGTATGAGTCTATATATGTATTTTGTTTGCAAATCCGAATCCCAATCGACTCAAAAAACCAAATTTTTATTTTTCAAAACCTAGATAAAAATTCCCTTTGATTCTCATAAATTTGATGTTAAATCTCATATATGATCATGAAATATAGTTGGAAATTCATTAAAACTACTTACCCAATGATTGTAGGTGAAAATCTCCCCTCCAAATCGCCTCTTATCGAGTCTAGGGTTCTAAAATAGGAGAAATGAAATGAAATCCTAACTCCCAGCCCTTTTATTCAGTTGCAGATTTCGCAGTTCCGACACTGGGTTCGCAATTGCGAAGAATGCCTCGCAAAAGCAGCACTGACAACCTATGTGGGAAATCGCAAATGCGACATTGGCTTAGCAATTGCGAAGCTTGCTCCGTTCGCAAATGCGACTAATGTGTCACAAATGAAAATTTACCCAGTATAGCCTACACTTCGCAATTGTGATACCTGTCCCTCGTCTATTCGCTTCGCAATTGGGAGGCTGGTGCTTGCAGTTGCAATAACTGCTGCACAAGCACACTAACAACCCAAAATGAGTTCAATCCAATCCGTAACACGTCTGAAACTCACCCGAGCCCTCGTGGCTCCAAACCAAATATGCACACAAGTCTAAAAATATCATACGAACCCTCTCGTGCATTCAAAACACAAAAATAACATCTAGAGCTACAAATCGGACATCAAAACACATGAATTTCAAAGAATGACTCAAGAACCTCTAGAATTGCAACCAAGTGTCCGAATCCTATCAAAGTAACTCCAAATGACACCAAATTTTGCACACAAGTTATAAATAGCAAAACAGACCAATTCCAAGTCCTAAAATAAAATTCTGAACGCGATTGAAAAAAGTCAACCTATGGTCAAACTTCTAAACCTCAAATTGCCAACTATCGGCAAAACAAGTCTAATTGAGTATTTAGGCACACTGTCTTTGTCACGACCCCAATTTCACTCCGTAGGATGTCGTGATCGCACCTAGTCTCTAAGACTACGTAAGCCTAACAAAACATGCAAAATATAACTGAAATGACAAATAACCCACAAATACTCAACAATTTAACATAAAAAAACTCTGCAACTCAGTATATACAATTTCCTAAAACCTGGTGAAGACAAGTCACAAGCTCTAAATAGTAGTGTTGAAAAATATCATAAATCAATGTCATAATAAGAAAAATAGAATAGTGTAGGTAGAGGGGGACTTCGAGACCTGCGGACGCCGACAGGTATACCTTGAAGTCTCTGAAGCTGAGCTCTCGCTAGTACCTGGGCTAGTAGGAGGTACTTGGATCTGTACAAAAAGATGTGCAGAAGCATGGCATGAGTACACCATAACGTTACCCAATAAGTGCCAAGCCTAACCTTGGTAGAGTAGGGAGGAGGTCAGGTCAAGGCCCTACTGGAAATAATAAGAAAATTGTACAAGTATATGCCAGTGTAGTAATGATAACAATGAAATTGAAACAACAAATAACATATCAAGGTTAGCTACACGAAACTAAAGCAAATAATGCAACACGGAGAAAACAAGGAATGATATGCTAAAGAAACAAAACAACAAAAGGCAAGTGCAGCAATAGAGAAATACCAATACAAGTCACTATCAAGATACCACCTAGTAGTCTCAAATCACAAGAATAATTCACAGTCTATCCTTATATCATAGTGGGAGCCTTGCATTAAGTTTTGAAAATCATTTTCCCAAAATAGCATCCTGCGTTTTAGCCCACCTTATCACACCGCATGGCATCTAGTAGTTCCCCTACTAGCCACACGTATCATGCCCACCTTATCTCACCACATGCGTTTCAACCCCAAAACATTATACCATTGCATGTAGTATCACCATCACAACGTATCCCAAATCGCACCTCAAGTGCCCAATATCACAACTCGCCAAGAAACCAACAAAAATAGTAATTTCACAATAAGTAGCTTGTGGATACATCACACTATGCACAAGAGTAACAACAATGGCAACCGGAAGTGAATAACTCAAAAAGAATAGTATTTCACAACATGACACTTTGCCTTGATGCGAATCACGACCTTTATAACTCAATGCCTCTTCAACAACAGGATATTCAAAAGAAATAAAAAGTCAACTCAAAAAGTCAATACAGACCCGCGTCTCGGAACCCGACCAAAATTACAAAATCTGAACACCCATTCGATAACGAGTCCAACCATACAAGAATTACTCAACTCCAACCTCAAGTCGTCTTTCAAAACCCCAAAATTTAGTCTAGGAAATTTTCATAATTTACCCCTAAATTTCCAACTCAAATCACTAATTAGATGATGAAAATAGCAATATATTCACAAAATATAGTCCAACGCGGGTTAGAATCACTTACCTCAATAGTTTTCTTGAAAAACCCTCGAAAAATCTCCTCACACTGAGCTCTCTAGGTCCAAATTATGAAAAAGGAGATGAAACCCTCATTTTTAAACTTTTATTCTGCTGCCCAGTCATTCTTCTTCCCGATTGTGGAAATTGCCTCGCGATTGCGAATCACAAATTCACAGCTGCCAAAAATAACTCTCCGCGAACGCGACTCAGAAAACTCCACAAGCTACGCGATCGCGGAACCCTTCACATGATTGCGAAGAACAAAACGCGTGGACTCCCAGTCCCCTCCTTCATTCTTTGCAAACGAAACCAATGACACCGCGTTCGCAATTCACTGACTCTCCAAACAATGCGATCACCTGACCCTTCTCGCGATCGCATAAAAGAACTTTTTCGAGCTCACCAAATAGCTCTTCGCGATCACGAATCCCCACTTGCGATGGCATACAATGAAACCAACAACAGGAGATTCAACAGTCACCAAGGTTTCGAAGTGCGCCGAACATGATCCGAATTACACCCGAGGCCCATCGGGACCTCAACCAAACATACCAACAAGTTCTAAAACATCATACGAACACGCTCAAAGTGTCAAATTACATCAAAAAACACTAGAACCACGAATCGTGCATCGATTCAAGCCTAAGGAACTTATGAACTTCTGAATTTCAAAACTAATGTCGAATCATACGAAAACAACTTCGATTGACTTCTAATTTTGCACACAAGTCATAAATGAAATCAAGGACATATTCCAACTTCTGGAATCGGAATTCGACCCCGATATCAATAAAGTCAACTCCCGGTCAAACTTTCCAACCTTCAACTTTCTAACTTTTGCCAATTCACGCCGAAATGACCTAAGGACCTCCAATTCGACATCCGGACACGCTCCTAAGTGAAGAATCACTATACGGAGCTATTGGAACTGTCAAAACTCCATTTGGAGTCATCTACACAAAAGCCAAACTACAGTCAACCCTTTCAACTTAAAGCTCCGACTTAGAGACTATATGTCCCATTGCACTCTGGAACTCACCCGAAACCAAAGCCGAACACTCTCGGAAAATCACATAACTACAATATAACAGAGAGGAGGAAATAAATAGGGGATCAGAGCTAAACCCTTGACATGCATCCCGCATTAACGATGTAGAACCTACCAAAACCTTCACGAACGCGTCCCAATTCTCGCGAACGCGATGCACAATTTCACAAGTCATTGAAAGACTCTTTGGGATTGCGAACCTTCCCTCACAAATGCGTACAAGGAAACCATATATAGAAAAATTAGCAGTCCAACAAATCCAAAATGAGCCGAACATGATCCGAATCACACACGAGGCCCCCAAGACCCCATCCAAACATACGAACAAGTCCTATAACTCAATACGAACTTAATTTAAGCCTCAAATCACATCAAACAACATCGAAATCACGAATTGCACACCAATTCAGCCTAATAAACTATTGAACTTCCAATTTCTAAAACAAATGCCAAAACATACCAACCCAACTCTAATAGACCTCGAATATTGCACACAAGTCATAAATAAAACAACGGACCTATTCCAACTCCCGAAACCAAAATCCAAGCCCGGAACCAATGAAGTCAACTCTTGGTCAAACTTCTCAACCTTCCAAACCTTCAACTTTCCAACTTTCGCCAATTTAAGCCAAAACAACCTACGGACATTCCAATCAATATCCAGACATACCCCTAAGTCCAAAATCACCATACGAAGCTATCAGAACCATTAAAACTCCATTCCGGAGTCGTCTACATAAAAATGAAACTCTTGTCAACTCTTTCAACTTAAGCTTCCAACCTTAGGACTAAGTGTCCCGATTCACTCCGAAACGATTCACTCTGAAACATCCTCGAAGTCAAACCAATTACCGCGGCAAGTGACATAACCACAAATAAGCATACAAGAAGCAATAAATGGGGGAACATGCCTACAATACTCAAAACGATCGGTCGGGTCATTATATTCTCCCCCTCTTAAACACATGTTCATCCTCGAACGAGTTTAGAACCATACCCGAGTCTCAAATAGGTGTGGATAGCATCTCCGCATCTCCCGCTCGGTCTCCCAAGTAGCCTCCTTGCCTGGCTAGCCTCTCCACTAAACTTTCACTGGAGCTATATTTTTTTAATCTCAACTTTCAAACTTGCCGATCCAAGATAGACATCGCCTCCATATCATTAGTCAAATCCCCATCTAACTGAATTGTGCTGGAATACAAAACATGAGACGGATCACCATAATACTTCCGGAGCATGAAAACGTGAAACACTAGGTGAACACCCGATAGACTATGTGGCAATGCAAGCTTGTGGGCCACCTCTCCAATCCTCCCAAGCACCTTAAGAGGGCTAATAAACCGAGGGCTTAACTTTCCCTTCTTCCCGAACCTCATCACACCCTTCATGGGTTATAATCTAAGCAATACCTTCTCTCCCACCATATATGAGACATCACGAACCTTCCAATCGGCATAACTCTTCTGCCTAGATTGTGTTGTGAGAAGCCGATCCTGAATCAACTTGACCTTTTCCAAGGAATCTTTAAAAAAATTAGTACCCAATAGCCTAGCCTCTCCTGGCTTAAACCAACTAACTGGAGATCGACACCGCCTCCCATATATGGCCTTATAAAGAGCCATATGTATACTCTATTGGTAGCTATTGTTGTAGGCAAACTCGGCAAGCGGTAGAAACTGATCCCAAGAACCCTCAAAAACCATCACACATGCACGTAGCATATCCTCCAATATCTTAATGGTGCGCTCAGATTGTCCGTCAGTCTGAGGGTGCAATGTTGTACTCAACTCAACCCGTGTGCCCAACTCTCGTTGCGCTACTCCACAAAACTATGATGTTAATTGCGTGCCCCAATCAGAGATAATAGACACTGGCACACCGTGAAGACGAACAATATTCTCGCAGATATAGATCTCAGCCAACTGCTTCAATAAATAGGTAGTCACGATTGGAATGAAATGTGCGAACTTAGAAAACGGGTCCATAATCACCCAAAAATCATCAAATTTCTTTAAATTCGTGTGATCCCAACAATAATGCCCATGGTAACACGCTCCCATTTCCATTCAAGTATCTCAAATCTCTTAAGCAAACTGCCTGGCCTCTGATGCTCATATTTCAACTGGTGACAGTTCAAGCATCGAGCCACATACTCCACTATATCTCTCTTCATTCTTCTCCACCAACAGTGCTGCCTCAAGTCCTGATACATCTTTATGGCACCTGGATGAATGGAATACCGAAAACTATGGGCCTCCTCAAGAATCAACTCCGTAACCCATCTTCATTGGGCATATAAATCCGAGCCTGCATTTGTAACACCCTATCATCTCTAATAAAAACCTCTTGGCATCATCGTGTTGCACCATTTCCTTAAGTACAAGCAAATGGGGGTCGTCATACTGACGTTCTCCGATATGGTCATACAAAGAAGAATGAGAAACCACGCAGGCTAGAACCCGACTAGGCTCTGAAACATCTTAACTTACAAATTGATTGGCCATTGTTTGAACATATGATGCAAGCATTCTCTCACCAACAGGAATATATGCAAGACTATCCATATTCATGAACTTTATACTCAAGTCATCGGCCACCACGTTGGCCTTCGCGGAATGATACAAAATGGTGATATCATAGTCTTTTAATAACTCAAACCATCTCTGCTGTCTCAAATTTATATCCTTTTACTTAGACAAGTGTTGTATACTCCGATGATCTATAAATACCTCACACGACACACTGTAGAGATAATGCCTCCAAATCTTTAATGCATGAACAATGGCTGCCAAGTCTAAATCATGAACGGAGTATTTCTTCTTATGAGACTTCAACTGGAGTGAAGCATAAGCGATCACCCTACCTTCCTGCATATAGAAACACCTAATACCAATCTGAGAAGCATCACAATACACCGCATATGAACCCGACGTTGAAGGTAAAACTAGAATTAGAGCTGTGGTCAAGGCAGTCTTGAGCTTTTGAAAGCTCTCCTCACACTCATTCGATAACCTGAATGGAGCACCCTTCTGTGTCAAGCTAGTCAAAGGTGTAACACTGGACGAGAAACCCTCCTTGAAACGGCGATAATATCCAGCCAAGCCAAGAAAACTCTTAATCTCTGTAGTTGAAGACGGTCTGGGCCAACTCTAAACTGCCTCAATCTTCTTCGGATCTACCTTGATACCCTCACCAGACCACGTGCCCCAAAAACGCCACAGTATCAATCCAAAACTCACACTTGGAGAATTTAGCATAAGCTTCTTCTCCCTCAACTTCTGGAGTACAATCCTCAAATTTTGCTCGTGATCATCTTGGCTGCGTGAGTATATCAGTATATCATCAATGAATACTATGACAAATGAATCAAGATATGGCTGGTATACACTGTTCATCATATGCATAAATGTTGTTGGGGCATTGGTCAGCCCCAAAGATATCACAAGAAACTCATAGTGACCATAGCGGTTCCTGAATGCCGTCTTCAGAATATCTGAATTCCAAATCTTCAACTGTAACTTTGTTGGAGAAATAAGTCATCAATGTGCGGCTGTGGGTACTTGTCCTTAATTGTATCTTTGTTCAAATACTTATAATCAATTCACATCTACATAGTACCATCCTTCTTATTCACAAAAAGAATTGGTGCATGCCAAGGTGACACACTAGGCCTATGTTCTTTCAATTCCTTCAACTCTGTCGGTGCCATACAATACAGAGGAATAGAGATGGGA
The DNA here is from genome assembly GCF_001879085.1 of Nicotiana attenuata. Classification (NCBI taxonomy): domain Eukaryota; kingdom Viridiplantae; phylum Streptophyta; class Magnoliopsida; order Solanales; family Solanaceae; genus Nicotiana; species Nicotiana attenuata. The sequence continues at coordinate 75,188 of NW_017672357.1, forward strand.
TGAGTGGACGGCACCAAGTCAATACCAAAATCAATGTCCCTATCGGGTGGCATGCCTGGTAGGTCGGCAGAAAACACACCCGAAAAGTCTCACACTACCGAAACAAGCTCAATGGTAGGAGTATTAGCTCCAACATCCCTCACAAAGGCCAAATATGCCAGACATCCCTTTCCAACCATCCGCCGGGCCTTCAATTATGAAATCACTCTACTGGGAACATAGTCCAGAGAACCTATCCACTGAATCCTAGGCAATCCTGGCATCGCCATTGTCACGGTCTTAGCGTAATAATCTAGAATAGCATAACATGCTTAAGACAAATTCATGCCTAGAATCATGTCAAAATAAACCATACTAAGCAGTAAAAGATCAACTCTTATCTCTAATCCCACAAAAGTCACTACACGCGACCGATACACATGGTCTACAATAATAGAATCACCCACCAATCTAGATACATGGACATGCATAACTTAGGAGTCATGTGGCATATCCAAATAACGAGCAAAGTACAATGATAGATACGAATAAGTGGAACCAGGGTCAAATTATGGAAGCATACCTGTGGAACACTGAAACAATACATGTGATCAGTACGTCTGAAGTAATTGCCTCCGACCTGGCGGGAAAAGCATAGCATCGAGCCTTACCACCACTTGATTGACCTCCCCCTCTAGGGCGACATCAAGTTGCTCGAGTCCCACCCCGAGCTGGCTGAGCGGGTAATGAAGTAACAAGTGCGAAACTCAAAGCCTGACCTTTCTTATAAACTGGACCTCCTGTAAGACAAGGCAATACTTCTCTCACATTCCCCAACTCTCCACACTCATAGCAACCTCGATCTATAAATGGTGGCAGGGACTCAACCGGACCTTCAGAACATAAATAGCCACTAGAAGGACCAGGTACTGATAAACCCTGAACTGACGTAGCACATGATGAACTCTAAACTGGGAGAGAACTGAAAGATAACTGACCCAGACGAGCACTGTATAAACCATGGCTAGCTGATGCACCACGATGAACTAGACGAGCCATCTAGGCGAGCCTATAAGAACAACCCCTACTGTGATGGGACTGTCCTTAAGATGAGGCACTGCCGAAACAACCTAAACTACGAGGCCTCTTTTCCTCCCTTTCCTCACGCTCCTGACCGTGAACTAGCTCTAGGTGTCTAGCAATATCAATAACCTCATCAAACCTCGCACTCATCGCAATCTTATGAGTCATGATGAAACATAGTCCATAGTTGAGGCCAGAATGAACCTCCTAATCCTCTCCCTCTCAAGGGGAACCAACCATACCGCATGATGAGCCAACTCTGAAAATCTCATCTCATACTAAGTCACTGACATACCCTCCTGGCGTAGCTACTCAAACTGCCAATGACACTCCTCTATGCGAGTCTGTGGAATAAACTTCTCTAAGAAGATAACGGAGAACTCATGCCATGTAAGCGGTGCAGCACCGGCTAGCCTGACCAATCCATAGGCCTCCCACCATCTGTAGGTTGCCCTTGTCAGCTGAAAAATAGTAAATGAAACTCCATTGGTCTCCAAAATACCTGTTGTGTGAAGGATCCGCTAGCACCTATCTATATAACCGGCGGGGCTGGTAGTACCCTTGGTGTCTGCAGTCGGGCTACCTACTTTGGAGTATGGATGGAGGGTGTCTGAGTATCTCCCCCGGCCTGAGAAGGGGCTTGTGCAGCAAGAACTAAAACCACCTAAGCAAGGCTCGTGCATACAGTTAAAATCTGGTCCAAAGTCTCCTGAAGGCCTAGGATCACAATGGGCGCAACTGGTGCCTGAGCTGGTCCCACCAGCTCAACAACATCTGTTATCTGCTCCTCAGTTAGAGCAACTGGTGGCTCCGCAGGTGCTGCTCTAGCTGTAGTACAACCTGCACCTCGGCCTCTACCACGGCCCCACCCTCTCGCGGCCTAACTGGTGGCACTGGTGGCCGTCCTCCTGATCTGGTCGTACGTGTCCTCACCATCTATTAGAGAATAAAATAGTAGAAATTCAGATGCCAGAATTACCAAATCCGCACGACAAGAATACAAGAAAGTGAAGTGACCTAACAGTTCGGTAGCCTCTCGAAGATAAGTACAAACGTCTCCATATAGATCCACAAGACTCTACTAAAGCTGCTCATGACTCGTTAGACCTAGGTAACCTGCTGCACTGATACCAACTTGTCACTACCAAAAATCCCAACCTATCGTGATGGCACCTAACACACTTGCTAAGTAAACTGACTATCACATAACCGCTAAACAATTGAATGGAACATGCTTTAATAAACTCAACAGTGGAAAAAATCATAAATAAATGAGAAAAATATCTGAAACTCTACTACAACCATCCCAAAACCTGGTGTCATCCTGTACATGAGAACTACAATATCTCAACATAAAACAAACTCTAGTACGACTGTCTGAATAGTAAATCAGTACTGAAGAAAATAAAAAGAAGGAGAGTCAAGGTTTGCAGGCATCATAACAGTTACCTCAAAGTCTCCGAGCAGGTACTAACACCACCCTAGCAATCACTGCGTATAGATATACCTGGATCTGCACACAAAGAGCAGAGTGTAGTATGAGTACAACCGACCCAATCTACTCAATAAGTAACAGGACTAACCTTGGGCTTAAAGTAGAGANGGACCTATTCCAACTCCCGAAACCAAAATCCAAGTCCCGGAAACCAATGAAACGTCAAACTCTTGGTCAAACTTCTCTAACCTTCCAAACCTTCAACTTTCCAACTTTCGCCAATTTAAGCCAAAACAACCTACGGACATTCCAATCAATATCCAGACATACCCCTAAGTCCAAAATCACCATACGAAGCTATCAGAACCATTAAAACTCCATTCCGGAGTCGTCTACATAAAAATGAAACTCTTGTCAACTCTTTCAACTTAAGCTTCCAACCTTAGGACTAAGTGTCCCGATTCACTCCGAAACGATTCACTCCGAAACATCCTCGAAGTCAAACCAATTACCGCAGCAAGTGACATAACCACAAATAAGCATACAAGAAGCAATAAATGGTGGAACATGTCTACAATACTCAAAACGATCGGTCGGGTCGTTACATTCTCCCCCTCTTAAACACATGTTCATCCTCGAACGAGTTTAGAACCATATCCGAGTCTCAAATAGGTGTGGATAGCATCTCCGCATCTCCCGCTCGGTCTCCCAAGTAGCCTCCTTGCCTGGCTAGCCTCTCCACTAAACTTTCACTGGAGCTATATTTTTTTAATCTCAACTTTCAAACTTGCCGATCCAAGATAGACATCGCCTCCATATCATTAGTCAAATCCCCATCTAACTGAATTGTGCTGAAATACAAAACATGAGACGGATCACCATAATACTTCCGGAGCATGAAAACATGAAACACTAGGTGAACACCAGATAGACTAGGTGGCAATGCAAGCTTGTGGGCCACCTCTCCAATCCTCCCAAGCACCTTAAGAGGGCTAATAAACCGAGGGCTTAACTTTCCCTTCTTCCCGAACCTCATCACACCCTTCATGGGTTATAATCTAAGCAATACCTTCTCTCCCACCATATATGAGACATCACGAACCTTTCAATCGGCATAACTCTTCTGCCTAGATTGTGTTGTGAGAAGCCGATCCTGAATCAACTTGACCTTTTCCAAGGAATCCTTAAAAAAATCAGTAACCAATAGCCTAGCCTCTCCTGGCTTAAACCAACTAACTGGAGATCGACACCGCCTCCCATATATGGCCTTATAAAGAGCCATATGTATACTCTATTGGTAGCTATTCTCGCAGATATAAATCTCAGCCAACTACTTCAATAAATAGGTAGTCACGATTGGAATGAAATGTGCGAACTTAGAAAACAGGTCCATAATCACCCAAACATCATCGAATTTCTTTAAATTCATGTGATCCCAACAATAATGCCCATGGTAACACGCTCCCATTTCCATTCAAGTATCTCAAATCTCTTAAGCAAACTGCCTGGCCTCTGATGCTCATATTTCAACTGGTGACAGTTCGAGCATCGAGCCACATACTCCACTATATCTCTCTTCATTCTTCTCCACCAACAGTGCTGCCTCAAGTCCTGATACATCTTTATGGCACCTGGATGAATGGAATACCGAAAACTATCGGGCTCCTCAAGAATCAACTCCGTAANACACAGCCCAAAAGAAACAACAGAATCATGATTACCACTGTACACATCCACACGCCCGTCACCTGACATGTGCGTTACCCCAACAAAAACCATATAACACATTTTTCCGGGGATTCATACCTTCAGTTCAAAGTTTAGAAGTGTTGCTTACTTAAAAACGTGCAAATCACAACTCCAACAAGCCCTTCCCACGCGTATCGGCCTCCAAACGACTCGAATCTAATAACAAACAAGGCAATATAAACAAATAAAGGCATAGGAAATAACTTCAAACAATAAATATTCGATCATTATCAAACTAAAAAAGTCAACCTAAAAAGTCCACCCTAGGCCCGCATCTCGGAACCAGACAAAATTTACAAATTTTGAACACCCATTCGATTATGAGTCCAACCGTACAAAATTTATCCAATTTCAACCTCATAAAGACCTTCAAAACTCCATTTTTCATTTTTAAAAAGTTTCCACCAAAATCCCCCTTTCTTCACTTTAATTCACTAAATAGACGACAAAAACAAGGATGGAATCATGATAAATGAACAAATCCGAGTCAAAAATACTTACCCCGATTAAAGAAATGAAAATCCCCTCCAAAATTGCCAAAACTCGAGCTCTACAACTCAAAATATAAAAATAATACTCTAACCCTCGATTTGGGTTTTCAAATTTGAACAGCTGCTCCTCCTTCGCCAATGCAGAAAATGCCTCGTGTTCCCAATGTACAAAATTTCCACCTGAAGAAACCTCTTGTGCGAACGCGGTTGCCCGGTCGCGAACGCGAAGATCAAAGCCACAAACCTTCGCGATCATGATCCAGGCCACGCGATCGCGATGAATAAATGCCTGCCACCCCTAGGCCTTGCCTCCCTTCTACGCGAACGCGACATCCATCCCGCGTTCGCGATGCACAACCAATAAGAAACTTCGCGAACGCGTCCCAATTCTCGTGAATGCAATGCACAATGTCGGCAGTCACCCTAAGACTCTTCGCGATCTCAAACCTTCCCTTGCAAATGCGTACAAGGATACCAGATCAAAAAAATCAGCATTCGAACAAGTCCAAAATGAACTGAACATTATCTGAATCACACCCGAGGCCCCCGGGACCCCATCCAAGCATACCAACAGGTCCTAAAACATGATGAAAACTTAGTCGAAGCCTCAAATAACATCAAACAACATCAAAATCACGAATCTCACCCCAATTTAAGCCTAATGAACAATTGAGCTTCCAACTTCTCAATCNTCGGGTTTCGACACGTGACAACTCTTTTAAGGAAGGGTTTTAAAAGAGAGAGAGTCGCCACCTAACGGATTAAGGTGCATTAGGGCACCTATTTGCAGATAACTGTGTCTAACTAGTTTGCATCACCAAAGATCGGGTAAGGGCTCGAAATTACCTCGAAGAGAAGGTGTTAGGCATGCTTCGAGGTCCACAACTGTGGGTTCCGACCGAAATCAATTATATGAATTAGTCTATATGATCAAAGATAAGAAAACAAAAGGATTTGGAAAGTTCATTATTAAACACAAATAATTGATTGAAAGGCAAGGTTGGGGGACGGGGGTCCTAAGTTTTTTAGCCTAAAGGATAACCCCGTGCAACATAAATGATATTTCATAACTCCCTCGAGATGGGTGTTACTCATATTATTCAGCGGGCACAGACTATCAACTCTTGCTACCCAATTACTATCTCTATGTTGTTTACCTAAAGCACACTAGTCAATTCTAAGTCGTATCCTACGTGTGCACTACTCATCCCATGCCTATGGTCCAGGAGGCATTTGGACCTCTATCTCAGGGTGGTTCTAGAATTTAACTTAGGCTGCTCAAAAATTAAAAATACTAGCGACATACAAAACGCTTTGGACTTTCACTTATAAGCAAATAGGGCTCAAGTTGACCTCCGCACTTAGACATCAAATGCACGCTGCTCAGATTAACAAAGACAATTGCTGATTTTAATAAGTTGAGGTTGTAGAAACCTATAGCCAGGATCTCTATATGAATCTGGATTTAATGAACGGGCAGTTTGCAATCTCTGAAACCTACATGGTTGCCTACTGATTATACAAGAGATTAAACCTATAGGCATGATATCTAGGCATTTTATGCAATAACAGATAATGGTGATCACTGGATTATGTTCAGAATTGGTTGATTGAGTCCTATAGGCATGATTTTTAGTGACAATAGTTAACCCAGCGTTGAGGACTATTAAAGAAATGAATAGAACAATTAATTAACTGATTCAGATCCTATAAGCATGGTTTCTATAATTAAAACTGATTTTTAGATCCTATAGGCATGATTTCTGTAATTGAAACTGATTCTTAGATCCTATAGGCATGATTTTTATAATTAAAACTAATATTAGATCCTATAGGCATGATTTCGATAATTAAAACTGATTTTAGATCCTATAGACATGATTTCTAACAAGGAGGCATAGAGCACGTTTGAACCAAAAAGAAGAACCTATAGGCAGGATTCCCACAATAATTGAGATATAACACATTTTGAGCAAAGATAAAATACATATAGGCATGATTTCTAACACATGATAGCTGAACATGTTTGAACATAAAAGCACGTTTTAACCACGTAATGAACCTATAGACAGGATTTTTACGCATTTCATTGCAAGTATAGGGTAAAAGCCCTTTCCCCAATTTCACTGATACCCCAAATTATTATTACATGAATTATTACAGACCCGAAATGAATGGAGTAAATTACAAAGTAGAATAGCTATAGGAAGCCTACAGCAAGCCCGAATGTACACCTGGCCAGGCCAGGACTTCATTCTCATTATTCATAACACCCCAAAATACATGCTCGTAGACATAAGGCAGCCAGGACTTGAGGGATTCTCCAACAATCTTAAAGCAAAATTAAGCATATAGAACCAGGATCCCAGTGCGCCAGGGCTTCAAGAACCCAGGGCAGTGCTCACACTAGGGAGGTTAACAGGGATAATTCAGAGGAGGAATTAGGGACCAAGTCATAGTGTGTCAGAGTTCACAAGGGCCTCAAATGGACCCCGGGCAGTGCTCACATTAGGGAGGTCAAAGGATAGAACCTAAGTAGCCTTGGCTTTCAGCCGACTAAGAATGGGATTCAAAGAACTTAGGCAACAGGTGGAAGAGAAAAGACTAAGGTTGAGGGACAGGAATTGAGGGATTTAAACAGATATGACCAAATTGAGTATATTAGGCAAATAGTTAAACAAATCACAGAATTTAAAAGCAAGTTTAATGTAAACTAAGAAACAGGATCAACACTTATCATAGAAGCAGTCACATGCTAAAAGAGAAGCTGATAAGAACATATTTGCAGGATTGACTGGGTGTTATATACATATGCACATTACTAGACAAGTTGAAACATGGTTGGAAATTATGCTAAGTAAGTAAACGAACGACGACGACGACTAGTGTACGAACGACGACTAGTAGTACTACAACGAAGNGAAAGGCAAGGTTGGGGGACGGGGGTCCTAAGTTTTTTAGCCTAAAGGATAACCCCGTGCAACATAAATGATATTTCATAACTCCCTCGAGATGGGTGTTACTCATATTATTCAGCGGGAACAGACTAACAACTCCTGCTACCCAATTACTATCTTTATGTTGTTTACCTAAAGCACATTAGTCAATTCTAAGTCGTATCCTACGTGTGCACTACTCATCCCATGCCTATGGTCCAGGAGGCATTTGGACCTCTATCTCAGGGTGGTTCTAGAATTTAGCTTAGGCTGCTCAAAAATTAAAAATACTAGGCGACATACAAAACGCTTTGGACTTTCACTTATAAGCAAATAGGGCTCAAGTTGACCTCCGCACTTAGACATCAAATGCACGCAGCTCAGATTAACAAAGACAGTTGCTGATTTTAATAAGTTGAGGTTGTAGAAACCTATAGCCAGGATCTCTATATGAATCTGGATTTAATGAACGGGCAGTTTACAATCTCTGAAACCTACATGGTTGCCTACTGATTATATAAGAGATTAAACCTATAGGCATGATATCTAGGCATTTTATGCAATAACAGATAATGGTGATCACTGGATTATGTTCAGAATTGGTTGATTGAGTCCTATAGGCATGATTTCTATAATTGAAGCTGATTCTTAGATCCTATAGGCATGATTTTTATAATTAAAACTAATATTAGATCCTATAGGCATGATTTCGATAATTAAAACTGATTTTAGATCCTATAGGCATGATTTCTAACAAGGAGGCATAGAGCACATTTGAACCAAAAAGAAGAACCTATAGGCAGGATTCCCACAATAATTGAGATATAACACATTTTGAGCAAAGATAAAATACCTATAGGCATGATTTCTAACACATGATAGCTGAACATGTTTGAACATAAAAGCACATTTTAACCACGTAATGAACCTATAGACAGGATTTTTACCCATTTTATTGCAAGTATAGGGTGAAAGCCCTTTCCCCAATTTCACTGATACCCCAAATTATTATTACATGAATTATTACAGACCCGAAATGAATGGAGTAAATTACAAAGTAGAATAGCTATAGGAAGCCTACAGCAAGCCCGAATGTACACCTGGCCAGGCCAGGCCTTCATTCTCATTATTCATAACACCCCAAAATACATGCTCGTAGACATAAGGCAGCCAGGACTTGAGGGATTCTCCAACAATCTTAAAACAAATTAAGCATATAGAACCAGGATCCCAGTGCGCCAGGGCTTCAAGAACCCAGGGCAGTGCTCACACTAGGGAGGTTAACAGAGATAATTTAGAGGAGGAATTAGGGACCAAGTCATAGTGTGTCAGAGTTCACAAGGGCCTCAAATGGACCCCGGGCAGTGCTCACATTAGGGAGGTCAAAGGATAGAACCTAAGTAGCCTTGGCTTTCAGCCGACTAAGAATGGGATTCAAAGAACTTAGGCAACAAGTGGAAGAGAAAAGACTAAGGTTGAGGGACAGGAATTGAGGGATTTAAACAGATATGACCAAATTGAGTATATTAGGCAAATAGTTAAACAAATCACAGAATTTAAAAGCAAGTTTAATGTAAACTAAGAAACAGGATCAACACTTATCATAGAAGCAGTCACATGCTAAAAGAGAAGCTGATAAGAACATATTTGCAGGATTGACTGGGTGTTATATACATATGCACATTACTAGACAAGTTGAAACATGGTTGGAAATTATGCTAAATAAGAAACAAGGCAGCATTGTGACAAGCCATGTAATCACAGAAGGGATAGGGCATCATGTTGGCAAATGGGCAATAATACAGACACATAACATATGCCAGAACATCTCTACAGAGATCCTGGACAGAATGGAAAGTAAACTCATGTCAAGTAGCAGATATGGGCATTCACGCATGGTTATAAAGATCTAAATAGCAGAAGATGATCTAGTTTGCGCCAAAGGTCTAGCCTAGCCCCTCAAAGTAATCATTTAAAAACATGCTGAGATAACAATTTGAAATCATAAGCAAATACTAAAGGCGTATGGGATCAAGTGAGCATGCAGAGTGATATGATGATAGAAAGGAAAACTATGACTAACACAGAAAGTCTTAACACAGATTACTACAGGGATTTAGGGGGGTAAATGAATAAACATGTTCATAGGCATTCAAGAGTCAATACACTAACTGAATAGGTCCTAAAGAAGCTTTAGATTATCCAATTAGGCATATATAGTCTCAGAACTAGTAGCATTAAGAGTGATTAAATGCTGAAGTTAAACAGATTGATGCTTAAAAGTAAACTTGGAACGTATTAAGCCAGAGATTCAGAGGTAAGAACACATAAGGATGAAATTTTGAAAGTCAAGTAACTCACCAATTAAACGAAAAATGCAAGAAAGAACAAAAACCAACAGCGTTCTGAACGTAAGTGAGAAACAAAAAACCCAGTATCCAATGGCCTTGGCTTTCGGCTGGCCAAGACCAGAGTATTGAATGAACTAATAAAGTAGAGTTTTAGATCTAGTGAGGTTAGAGTGATTCCAAAGTTTTTTCTAAAGGGGAATGGGGGAGGGGTTTATATAGTGTCGAAATCGAGCAAGTAAACATGGCAAACGAATCATTCAAACACAAATAAGGGAAAAAATTATTCTGGAATCAATCACAATCGATTTTAGGGCATAAATCAAAGGGGCTCGGTAATCAACAGGAAAACACACAAATAATACCAAAAAACATATATAAGGCAAAGAATAAAGTAGAAAAAGGAAAACATAAGGAAAAGAGTAGTAAAACACAGCAAAGGAAAAGTAGCGCTTGAGAATCGGTAAAGAACAAAGGGAAATTCAAACCCTAGTTGACCAAAGTCGAAGATTGGCCAAAAATCTCAGCTAATCGGGCTCATATGGCCAAGATCGTGAAGTATATGGACGAGATTCATGTCCAGATTCAAGCGGTCCAAAGGAAAATGGCCGGAATCTGGGATAGGGTACTTTCCATATTTAGGCAAGTACTAGGAGATAGTATAGATTCGTGGGAGATGGCGGTATAACACACAAAAGGTAAGAAACTCATGAAAAAATCCATGGTTGAGACGGATTCAGGGAGGTTTTTGGGAGGAGGCTAGGGTTTCTGTGAGAGATGAGAGATGATAGGGTTTCAAGGCGGCGAGGTGGTGAAGAATGATTAGGGTTGGGGCTTGGGTGTCGTTAAAGAGGAGGGTGTAACGTGGACCGTTGATCTCAGTGATCAACGGCCACGATTTTAGAGAGTTCTGGGTCGGGTGGTTTAAACAGGTATGGGGTAGGGCTAAGTGTTCTTGGGACAGGGGTAATTGGGTTAGTGTTGGGCTAATGTATTGGGTAGTTTTAGGTCCGAAAAATAGAAGGATTTTAGGGCTAAATTTTAAATACCCGACAGTTAATAAATTAATAATTTCAAAAATTAATTTATAAATATCAAAAATATCATTTGTGCACTAAAATGAATAAAAGTAATTACTTAACATTATAGAAATATAAAAAGTCATTTTCTGCATAAATAATGTAACTATACATGCATATGGGCTATTATTGTAAAAATGTGCACTTTAGCCTAAATAATATAAATGTAATTAGAAAAATGTACTAAAAAATATTTAAACATTATACTGGTATAGATGATAAGTTAGGATGTTTAATTCATCATGAAAATAATTTGGAGGGTAATTATGGGATATTTATATAATAAAAATGCACAAAAAAATTGATTTAAACTTTTTTTAAAATTATGACAAATTGTAAAATTCTTAGGTGTGCTCATAAATCAAAATGGTGATGCATATGCACTATTTTGAAAGTATATGTATATATAGTTAAAAGTGAGGGAAAAATTGGATATCAACAGCTGCCCCTCTTTACCCGGGGAGGATGAAAGAGTTGTCGGTAAAGAAATGATAACTGATTTTGACTAAATGGAGTGGTTTTGAAAAATATAGGCCGAACCCTAGTTTTCGAGCTGCCTACATATCCCTGGTTTTCAAGGAATCAGGCCATGTGTAGTTCTGGATCCAACGGTGAATAAAACCGATAGAGTTGTTATACGAATGGTCGTGTGTTTCGGATAGAGATCTTTTGAGTAGGATAGTATCGGATGAATTTATGTAAAGTCATGAATGTGAATTTGGGATGTAACGGATGTGTTATAAGTATCTGAATAGCCACAGAGAAAAATGAGTAATTGATGAGAGTCGGTTACGTGTAGAATATGTGAACGCTGTGAATAGAAATCAGAGTGAAGATTGCTCCTGTTTGGAGAACAGTTACCTCATGGACTACATGCGAAACTTAAAATACGATGCGTGCAAAACTTATATGGGTTATTGCGAGAACTTAAACATGATGCAAATTTCCTTCGGACCATGAAGATTGTCTTCGGACGGTGAGGATGATGTCCTTAGACCATGACATCCTGGGCCTTGAATCGTGAGATAAGGGATTCACAGGCCATGAAATGATGTTCTCGGGCCATGAGAATGGTGCCTCTGAACCATGACGCCTTTGAATAATGATGTACAATATTGATAAATCCTCAGGCCATGACATGGTGTCTTCGGGCTATGAGGATGATGCCTTCGGACTACGGCGCCTTCGGATAGATGGCGATGTTTCAGCCCATGAAATGCAGAGACATGATGATGGATCATATAAGCAAAACAAGACAGAACTTAGGCTTGCATAAGATTGGGACGGAGCTTAGCCTCGGGAAAGGCAAAATAGTGCTAGGTTTCAAGTAGCGTAGCATTCGGCATTAGACAAGGAAAGGAAGAGCTTACATTATAAAGTTGAGGAGGCAGGGCTTTGCCTCATGCAAGAAGAGGAGACATGGCTTAGTCTCATGCAAGGAAAGGCAATGCTTAGCCTTAGGTAGTTGAGGAGGCAGGGTTTAGCCTCATGCAATAAGAGGAGACAGGACTTAGTCTCATGCAATGGAAGGCAATGCTTAGCCTTATGCAGATCGGGAGGCAATGCTTAGCCTCTTGCAAAATGGAGACAATGCTTAGTCTCATGCAGTGGAAGGCAATGCTTAGCCTTATGCAGATAGGGAGGCAATGCTTAGCCTCATGCAAAATAGAGACAATGCTTAGTCTCATGCAGGGGAAGGCAGTGCTTAGCCTTATGCAAATAGGGAGGCAATGCTTAGCCTCATAAAAGTGGGGACAGGACTTAGTCTCATGCAATGGAAGGGAATGCTTAGCCTTATGAAATTAGGGAGGCAATGCTTAGCCTCATGCAAAATGGATACAATGTTTAGTCTCATGCAGGGGAAGGGCAGTGCTTAGCCTTATACAAATAGGGAGGCAATGATTAGCCTCAGACAAAAAAGGAGACATGGCTTAGTCTCATGCAATGAAAGGCTATGCTTAGCCCTATGCAATTGAGGAGGCAGGGCTTAGCCTCATGCAAAATGGGAGGCAATGCTTAGTCTCATGCAAAGAAAGGATAATGAGTGATAGTAGAGTATTTCTTAGCTGGAGATATGTTTGCATTCGCTAGCTCTGTCATCGTGAAGATAGCGATTTTGATGTGTGTACATAGTTGCGAATATTCCTGCTATGTTCATTGTCCTACATCCAAAGAAAAATTGTAAGTTTTGAGGGAAGGTCAGTTTGTGCCCTCGCCTACTTGCTTTGCTCTACTTTACTCTGGAGATCTCGTTCGAATTACCCTGGGTAAATTTGGCTGCCATAGAAATAATGTTTTCGAAAAGTAAGCATGCACTTGATAAATATAGTTATTTGAAAGCATAGTAGTATGTAATATCAATTAAACTAGATGAACCAATGACTGTGACACTTTTAGAGACATTGCGACTTCTTTGCACTAGAATATTTAGGGCCGAGTTTAAGCGATTCTTTGGCCGTTCCGCATATGACAATGTTGGCTGGACTTGCTCCGGAATTTTAAGGGTCCTCCTCAAAATTCTGCCCCAGTTTCTGGTTGTGGGAAAAATGAAAATTTTATTGAGATGTGACCGAACCTACAGGGCTGCCTACGTATCCCATCTTAAACAGGAATCAGGTCAAGCGTAGTTCAGTTACATCAGATGAAGAAATGTAAACAATTTTAATATAGTATCTCTTGACTGCGTCTGAATTGATAGGCTTTGGCCAAACTTCTCCATCAATTTCTGCAAGTATGAGTGCTCCTCGTGTTAGTACTCGATGAACCATGTAGGCCCTTGCCAATCAGGCGAGAACTTTCCTTTGGCTTCATCCTGATGTGGAAAGATTCGCTTCAGCACCAGCCGCCCCGGTGTGAACTATCTAGGTTTGACCCTTTTGTTTAAAGCCCTGGACATTCTGTTCTGATAAAGTTGACCATGGCATACCGCATTCATTCTTTTCCCATCAATAAGATAAATTGTTCATATCGACTCCGTATCCATTCTGCATCACTGATTTCTGCTTCTTGGATAATTCTCAAAGAAGGAATTTCCACTTCGGTGGGAATGACAACTTTAGTACCATAGACCAACATGTAGGGAGTTGCTCCGGTTGATGTCTGAACAGTGGTACAATACCCTAATAAGGCAAAGGGTAATTTCTCGTGCCATTTCTTGTGGTTGTCTATCATTTTCGTCAATATTTTCTTGATGTTCTTGTTTGCGGCCTCCACGGCTCCATTATTTTGAGGTTTGTATGCTATGGAATTCTTATGCTTGATCTTGAAGGTTTCACACATAGATTTCGTTAAATCACTATTGAGGTTGGCGGCATTGTCGGTGATGATGGATTCTAGCACCACGAATCAGCAAAAAATACGATCCCTAACAAAATCTGCGATGACTTTCTTAGTTATAGCCTCAACCCATTTTGTGAACTAGTCTATGGCCACTAAAATGAACCTGTGGCCCATTTGAAGAGGCGGGCTCGATCAGACTGATGACATCCATTCCCCACGCGGTGAAAGGCCAAGGTGCACTTGTTGCATTGAGTTCATTTTGTGGTACCCGTATCATATCTGCAGGTCCCTGACACTTGTAACACTTTTGGACATACCTGATGCAGTCTATTTCCATAGTCGTCCAAAAGTACCCCGCTCTTAGAATCTTCTTGGCTAAAATGAAACCATTCATGTGTGGTCCGCAGGTTCCAGCGTGTATCTCCTCGAGCAGTTTGGAAGCTTCATTGGCGTCAACACACCGTAATAACCCTTTCTATACAGAATTCCTCCACTTAGGAAGAAATGATTGGACAATCTCCGGAGCGTGCGTTTCTCAGTATGATTTGCATGCTCCGGGTATTCTCCTTTTGCCAAATACTCCTTGATATCATGAAACCATGGATTTCCGTCTGTTTCTTCTTCAACATGAGCACAATAAGCTAGCTGACCGTGGATCCTTACTGGAGTGGGATCGATGAAATTCTTATCCGGATGCTGTATCATGGAGGACAAAGTGGCCAATGCATCTGCAAACTCATTTTGGATTCTCGGGACATTTCTCAATTCTAGCTTCGTGAACCTCTTCATCAACTCTTGCACATGATATATATATGGTAATATTTTGGTATTCTTGGCAGCCCATTCTCCTAGAACCTGATGTACCAGAAGATCTGAATCACCAATTACCAGCAACTCTTGGATATTCATGTCGATGGCCAAATTGAGTCCCATAACGCAAGCCTCGTATTCTACAATATATTTGGTGCATGGAAACCTGTGCTTTGCGGATACCAGATAATGCTGACCAGTCTCCGACACCAAAACAGATCCAATACCCATTCCTTTTAGATTTGTAGCCCCATCAAAGAACATTCTCCAACCATCGTAGGTTTCGGTGATATCTTCTCCTACGAACGATACTTCTTCGTCGGGAAAATACGTTTTTAGTGGTTCGTATTCTCCTCCTAAAGAATTTTCCGCAAGATGATCTGCTAATGCCTGTTCTTTGACCGCCTTTGAGTCACATAGACAATGTCAAATTCACTCAACAATATCTGCCATTTTGCTAGTTTCCCTGTAGGCATTGATTTCTGAAAAATGTATTTCAGGGGATCCATCCTTGATATCAGATATGTAGTGTAGGCACAGAAATAGTGCCTCAATTTCTGAGCTATCCAAGTCAGGGCACATCAGGTGCATTCCAGCAAAGAATACCGTGCCTCATAGGGCATGAACTTCTTACTAAAATAGTATATGGACTGTTCCTTTCTTCCACTCTCGTCGTGTTGTCCCAAGACACAACCGAAAGCCCCATCTAGTACGGAAAAATAGAGTAGCAGAGGCCTACCAGGTTCCGGCGGGACCAAGACTGGTGGTGCGGATAGGTACTCCTTGATTCTGTCAAAGACTTTTTGACATTCTTTAGTCAATCTTGTTGCAACATCTTTCTTCAGCATTTTGAAAATTGGCTCACAAATCACGGTCGATTATGCTATGAATCGATTGATGTAATTGAGACGCCCCAAGAAACTCATCACATCTTTCTTGCTCTTTAGAGGTGGAAAATCTTGGATGGCTTTGACCTTTGAAGGTTTCAACTCAATGCCCCGGCGACTGACGATGAAACCTAGCAATTTTCCAGCAGGGACTTCGAAAGCACACTTTGTAGGATTCAGTTTCAAATTGTACCTTCGAAGCCGATTAAAGAATTTCCTTAAATCTGTTATATGATCTGTGCTTCTTCTGGATTTGATGATGGCGTCATCCATATACACCTCTATTTCTTTGTGAATCATGTCATGAAAAATAGTCGTCATGTCTCTCATGTAGGTGGCTCCAACATTATTCAGGCCAAACGACATCATTTTATAACAATACATCCCCCACGGAGTGATTTCCCGTATACATATACGGGAAATCATCTTTGGGACTTGCTTTGTTTAAATCTCGATAGTCGACACATACTCTAACCTTGTGATGTTGGCCAACCAAGTAGGATATTCAACCACTCTGAGAACCTTAGCTTTGATCTGCTTGGTGACTTCCTCTTTGATTTTCAGGCTCATATCAGGCTTAAACTTTCTGAGTTTCTGCTTTACAGGCAGACACATTGGATTGGTAGGTAGTTTATGAGCTACGATAGACGTGCTCAACCTAGTCATATCATCATAAGACCATGCAATGATATCTTCGTATTCTTTTAGGAAATGGGTGTACTCTTCTTTCTTTGACGGTGACAAGTGAATACTTATGCAGGTTTCTTTGACTGTTTTAGAATCTCCCAAGTTGACTATCTCGATTTCATCCAAGTTTGACTTAGCCTTATTCTCATAATTTTCCACTTCTCTGACAATTTCCTCAGGGATTATATCCACTGCTTCTATTTCCTCTGAATCACTATCCTTACGTTGTGTTGTCTCATTACATGTCACAGTCAATGGTTCATCAGGATAAGTAATAATAATGTTGTAGAGAAAAATGTAAAGGATAATAATAAATACTAAAATATCAATGCATTAGACAAGATCTAGAAACGTTAAAAAAAGTACAGCTCGATGATTCCAGCAATTATTTCAAAACGAAACAGAATATTGAAAATGTCTTAAATGCTTAAAATTGCTTTTAAAAATAGATCAAGCTAATTGCTAGGCTACCCAGGAACTCTACGGGCCCGGGATGGTGTAGCAGTCCAATTCTTGAGAACAGTTCCTTTCTCCATGGTCTGAATTGTAAGGTCTTCCTCCTCCTCCTCTTCCACTATTGCGTTGCAGTCTATGTCTTCATTGTCCAGAAATAGATTCCTCAAGCCAGCTAAAGTTTCATCTTCTTCAGATCCCCATATCACGTTAGCTTGTTGAAATTTCTGGTGCAAATGCGGTATTGGCTATTAAAGATGATAATAGGTAGCACGCCATGGCAACGACCAATCATCATACTCTTGCCAGGTGTACTGATATCCAAGTCCAAAGGTTGTACGGTGATGTTTTGGTTGTATTGGCTTAGTGATACCCTGGAGATTCTTGTCGAGACCTTTACCAGGTCCATACCCTTTCCATAACATTATGCTTTCAATCTTATTACTCCACCACTTGTCTTTCTCGATTGCATTGACGCACTCGATGTGATGTTATGTCTCTCCACCCAACTTCCTTTTATTCTCAACAACCAGAACGGTTTGATTGGTGTAAATGGGTTTACACCCGTCTCCATGAATGATCATCTCCTGATGGATCCATTCGAACTTCACGGCCTGGTGTAACATATAAGCTACGTTTCCAGCAGCATGTATCCAAGGTCGTCCCAATACTAGATTGTATGTGCCGGATATGTCCAATACTTGAAACTCAACATCAAACCAAGTTGGACTCATCTGCAGACACAGGTTTATTTCCCCGATCGTGGCCCTTTGGGATCCATTGAATGCTTTCACATTCATAGTTCCTGCTCGTATCTCATGCAATACTTTAACCAACCTCTTCAAAGTAGTCAACGGACACATGTTGAGGCTTGAACCCCCATGGCTATGAATTAGTCCTTAAATTGTACTATGATGTGTTGCGCCCTGTTGTGACTCAGTCCTTCAGGTGGCAGTTCCTTTTCTTGAAAAGTGATCTTGTGGCTCTCCAATACTTGCCCTACCATGTTGGCCATCTCTCCACTAGTAATGTTGTTGGGTACATAAGCCTCGTTCAATATTTTCATTAATGCATTCCTATGTGCTTCAGAATTTTGCAATAGTGACAGAATGGAAATCTGAGCAGGGGTTTTGTTAAAATGGTCCACTACAGAGTACTCCCTTGCTTGCACCTTTCTCCAAAGATCATTTGGGCCGGTTTCAACGATAAGTTGTTTGTGAGCGTCTTCTTTACTTGTTCCTCCCAAATGCTCATGTGTGTAAACCCTACCGGTCCTGGTCATTCCTTGTGCGACACCCGTTTCTTCCATTTTCCCTTTTCCTTTTCTACTCGCCTCTGCAGCATAGTCCTATGGTATAGCATTGGAATTAAAGGATGGTGTAGGTGCTACCGTCACAATGAAGGGTCTAGTTACTTCCACCTCAAACGGAGCTGCTGCGGCTGAGGGCGTTGGCGTGGCTATTTCAACTTCAATTGGAGACTGAATCTGCACTATAATAGGTGTGATAGTGACTGGAGGTACTTTGGATTCATCCTCTTCACGAATGAGTCCAATTGATCCTTCCGGATCCCATTCTTCATCAGTTTCGATCATATTGACCCCCTCGCCCCTGTGATCTGGGAGGGGGTTGTTGTGGACATTTGGTGTAACCTCTTTTGCTTGTATAACTTTGGTGTCAATCAATGTCTGGATCTTATCCTTCAAGGTGCGACATTCATCAATAGTGTGTCCCTTCATGCCCGAGTGATAGGCATATGTCTTGTTCAGATTAACCCACTGGGAAGAGTTTTCCATAGTAACAGCGGGAATAGGGATGACATAACCGGCAGCCTTCAGTCTTTCATACAACTGATCGATGGGTTCAACAATAGGAGTGTATTGTCTGGGTGGTCTGCGATTAAAATTTGGTCTGGGTTTCTGGTAGTTTTGGCGGGCTGGTGGGGAGTGGTAGTATGCAGGTTGTGTGTTATAAGTATGGTAGGTGGCAGTGGGTTGTTGTTATCTATGAGGTGAAGGCTGATATGTGGGTAGAGGTGTTTGGTATGTGAGAAGAGATTTTGGTCCTTGGGCTACCATCACGGCCCCTACTTCCTTCTTCTTGGATATGCCTCCTGACTGCAAGGCGTTGTTTATAGCTTGGAGTGCCTCAAAGTTTGTCACCATTCCGCTTTTAATTCCCTCTTCTATTCTTTCTCCTAATTTGATGATGTCAGAAAATTTATGGTTTTCAATAACCATCAACCTCTCATAGTATTGCGGATCCTGGGCTTGAACAAAGAATTTGTTCATTTGCTTTTCCTCTAATGCCGGCCTTACTTCGCAGCTTCCATTCTCCACCGAGTAGCATACTCGTGGAATGTCTCTGTTGGCTTTTTCTTGAGATTTCGGATATAGAAAACATCTGGTGCATTCTCAGTGTTGAATCTGAACCGATCCATGAAATCTGACGCCATGCTTACCCAGTTAGCCCACTTCTTTGGATTTTGGCTGATATACCAAGACAGGGCGTCTCTAGTAAGGCTCCTCATGAATAACTTCAAGCAGATTCTTTCATCCTTACCAACCCCTATGAGCTTGTCACATTATGTCCTTAGATGTACCTTTGGGTCACCTGTTCCATCAAATATTTCGAACTTGGGAGATTTGTAACCCTCCGGCAGTTCTACGTCCGGCTGAATACACAAATATTCATAGTTCAAACCTTCGATGCCTTTACCGCCTTCAACACCCTTGACTCGACTAGTATGCTTCTTGAGCTCCTTTGCCATATTCTTGATGAGCAGGTCCTTCTCGGTGGATTCGGGTATGTATAAGGTTTGTTGAGGAGTGTGGGGTAAAGTTTCCACATATATGGTGTTGCTTTGATGGACTCCAGGAATTTGGGTATAGTGGTGGTCGTTGATTGAGTTTTGAGGATCGGGGATAGGTTGTGGTGCGTTCTGAGGAGTGTGATAGGTAGTGGTTTGTGGATACCGGGTTGGCTGATGTTGATGTTGCGGATGAGTCGGTACTGGTGGAGGATTGGGATATTGATGCGGTGTGGCATATTGGTGAGCTGCGGGAGGATTTTGTGGATGCTGGTTTGGTGTATTTTGGGGAGGTGCTGGGTTTTTGGTGTTTTGTTGGTTGATGCCGGGGACGTTCAGGGTAAGGGAGAGGTTTGCCAAGTTCCGGACCTGCTCAAGTTCCCCTTGTAACTCCATATCTTTTGTTCCAACCGTAAAACCAAGTCATTCGGCGCTGGAGTGCTTCGACCATTTGAAGTTTCGACATTCGCTTCATGCGTAGAATTGTCTTTCCTGATGTTGCTTGTATCATCCATTATGGCTTTTCCTTTGCTTTTATGATCGTTCGGAGGTGGATGACCTCTTTATCTGGTATGATATGCTGATGATACCAATATGCACTAATCAACCTTGGGGGATGGGAATAAAAAATAATGAAAAGAAAAACAAAAAGTAAACAAGTTTGTGAGGAGTATTGAGAGGATGTTTACGGTATCTAAACACATATTGTGGAATTATAAATTCGCGTCCGTAATTTGGGGACCTCATTATGCTCGAGCTAGGCCTAAGCAACATATAGATTTGGAGAAAATCGATGCCAATAACTGCGTCATTTCATTAATATGATAAATAAACTGAATCTCTACCTAAACGACAATAATGATAAAGAGTAACTAATGGCATGTGCCTTATTACAACCAAAGCCTAAAACGAGTCTAGAAAGCAAGTAAAACATAATTCGCAATCTATTTGGTCCCGGAGGGACCTTCTCCATGCTTGGCCTTCTTTGTTCTATCGATCAAATTCCCAGGTCGCGCATGTCCAGCAACAGATACGCCCTTGCTTGGAGACCTCCTTCATTTCCATCCATGTTTTGACAGCCTGTAACCCTGTTTCTCATCTTCCGTTCCAGCTCCATCAACCCCTGCTCTAAATACCCAACATCTCTGTTGATTTAGTAGTGATTCCTCTCCATTCATTGATTGCTTCCATGTCTGCTTTGTGTTTTTCCAAATGTCTGGCCTCAGATTAAAATATCCTTTTGCATAACCTTCTATATTTGACTTGTGCCTCGACACCATCGTCCATGACCCTATTTACCAAATCAATCCCCGGCTTGACTTCTCATTCTATGTCATCGACCAACCATGATGGGTAGAAACACACATGGCCACATGGTACCGATCTGGCTCGATGGCATCCTTTTACACAACGACTTTTAGATGCCACATGTGTTGTGCCTCGTACTTGAATGGAATAGCATCACCTTGGAAATCTGCTTTGTAGTGAACCATCTTGGAAACTCGGGGTATGACTTGTTTCCTCCTAGCTTGCCTCATGACTCTAATAGGAGCATAAGGATAGATACCCCTTAATCCGACTAGCACTAGATGAGGAACATCTCTTGACCTGATGATGAACTTGCTAGTAGGGAACCATTCGAACATCCAATGGACCTTGTCGTCAATCAAATTACTAAAGAAGTGTACCCAGCCCACATCGTTTCCTTATTGTGCAAACCTATCCGGGATAAAAGTCATTCATTTTGGGTGGTGAAAAGCTATGTGATCATTCCACGGTCGTCGCGGAATATCTTGCTGGTATTGTCCCCTCTGAAGCTGTTCCAACAGTCATATTTGTAATAGCAAATTACAACCCTCAAAATGCCTATACCCTTTCTTGCAGTGGTCTAAAGCTCGATATATCTCTGCTACGATCATTGGGATGATAGTGTAGGTATGTCCCTCAATTCCTTCCATTAGGGTCTTGGTAACCATAGCTAAACGGGTGTGAATCCTTTCTCCTTGCATTTTGAATACCAACATACCCAGAAAAAAGACAACGAACACAAAAACCCGACGCTGGGTCCAACTGTTGGCCTGAGTTCAGATGAAGTTTTGAAGATTGACAAAATGAACTCAGTCATGCACCAGGTCCATCATGTGAGACCGACACTGTATTGATATACTTATACATGTGACATACGTGTGAAGATAAGTCTCAAGGGTCAGCAACAATATCTTCTGAGTTGATCGAGAAGGTTGTATAGGATAAGGAGTTGAAGTCCCCTTATGTGAAGAGAACTACATCCGGATCAAGAATAAGGATTGGAGTTTGAATTGTTCTAGGACTCGAATTTGATGAAGGATCAGCAATTTGAGTTTTAATCAAACGCTGATTACTAACTCTATAAATAATAATGATTGTTCTCTTTTACAGGAATTGCACAAACGCAGAAGTGAATCTAAATTGAAAAGCAAAATAGCAAGGCTTTTTGCAAAGCAATTTACGTGAGATTCAAGTGTGCATTCCTGAAGCTACTTGGACAAGATAGAAGAACCAATTCCATTGTGTCTTTCTTTTATTCTAGTTCAATTGTAGTAGGTGTTTCAAAGTTGTACCTTTCAGCTTTCATAGAAGCAGTTGTATTAGGTACTTTGAGTATTCAAGTTAGAGTTAACTTGAAAGTGTCGCAGCAGTTGATGCTGTGTGCCACACTGGGATTACAGTTTAATCCTTAGGTTTACAAGAGTTTTGTAAATGCTGTTTTGGCTCAGTGATTTTAGTGGAAGTTTAGGAAAATCCTACTGAGTAGTAGGTCGTGGTTCTTTCACCTTTTGAGCCAGGTGTTTTCCACGTAAAAATCTCTGTGTTCTTTACTTTTGCACTCTTAATTCCGCAAACAGTCGTAGTAAGTACATTTAGAAGAACCAGGTTCTTCTAGTGCTAAAATTAGGTACCACACAAATCACCCCCCTTCTTGTGTGGTATTGACGTGTAGAACATCAATTGGTATCAGAGCAGGTTATCCTTGAAGAGGCTAACACCTTAGGAGAAGATCAACAATGAGTGCACCACCTAGGAACTTGGAAGGGCAATCCACTGCCAGACCTCCACTTTTCAATAGTCAGTACTATTCTTGGTGGAAGAACAGAATGAGAGATCACTTTATAGGGGAAGATTATGAACTTTGGGACATAGTCACTGATGGTCCCCTAGCAACCACTAAGAAGAATGCTGAAGGAATTGATGTGCCAAAAACAAGGTCTTATTGTACTGCTGAGGACCTGAGGAAGTGGGAGAAAAATGCTAAGGCCAAGAATTGGCTTGTATGTGGTCTAGGACCAGACGAGTACATTAGGATCCAACGCTGTACAACTGCTAAGGAAATATTGGACACTCTGCAAGTGGCTCATGAAGGAATACCTCAAGTGAAAAGATCAAGAGGAACACTTCTGTATTCTTAATATGAGAATTTTACTATGAAGGAAGGAAAAACTATCCAGGAGATGTATACTAGATTCACCACTTTGACAAATGAACTTGAATCTCTTGGAAGGATTATCCTTGAAGAAGACAAGGTTGAGAAGATTCTGACAAGAGTTCTGCCAGTCACATGGGAAAGCAAAATCACTGCCATTCAAGAATCCAAGAACATTCCTACCCTCAGACTGGATGAACTAATTGGAAATTTAACTGCCTATGAAATGAGGAGACAAACCATGAAGATGGACACTCCCAAAAAGGAGAGAAGTTTAGCTCTTAGAATTGTTGAAGGTGCAGATTTGGAAGATGATGAAGTGGCTATGATCACTAGGGATTTCAAGAAGTACCTGATGAGAGGAAAGGGTTCTTCGAGAGGTACAAACTTCAACAAAACAAGAGCTCCGGAGAAACAGACAAATGAGGGATGCTACAAGTGTGGTAAGACTGACCGCATGATCAAAAACTGCCCTCAATGGGAAATTGAGTGGAAGAAAGAAAGAGCTGAACGAAGGAACAGGAAGAAGGAACATGTTCAACCGAAGAAAAACAAAGGTTCAACCAAGGCTATGGTTGCTGCTTGGGGAGAAACCTCAGATGAAGTCTCAGAAGATGAAGCTGAGGAGGAGCAAGCACTAATGGCTATCGGAGAATCAGATGATGAACAAGAGGTGCAAGTGAAAGGGAGGAGCCAAATATGGTATATGGATAGTGGCTGCTCAAAACATATGACTGGGGACAAGGACCAGTTCCTTTCACTTGAGGACCTAAAGGGAGGTAATGTCTCCTTTGGTAATGGAAAGAAAGGTGAGATCATTAGGGTTGGAAAGGTAGGCAAAACAAATTCTCATTCCATAGAGAATATCTGCCTGATAGATGGCTTGAAATATAGCCTAATAAGTGTGTCACAACTGTGTGACAGAGGTAACCTTGTGGCTTTTACCTCCACCAAATGATTTGTTATAACCTTACCACTGACAAGATTGTTTTGCAGGGAAAAAGAGTTAACAATATTTACATTGTAGATTTGTCCACTCTTTCAGAAAATGAACTCATTTGTTTAAGTGTGTTGGTTAATGATCCCCTCGTGTGGCACAAAAGACTTGGTCATGTCAGTCTAAATCAGCTAAACAAATTAGTCTCCAAGGACTTGGTTATAGGGTTACCTAATATCAAGTTCAAGGAAGACAAAGTTTGTCAGGCATGTGCAAGGGGGAAGCAGGTAAGGTCATCCTTCAAATCCAAGAAAATGGTAAGGTCGTCTAAGACGTTGGAACTGGTTCATATGGATCTATGTGGTCCAATGAGAACCATGAGCAGAGGTGGAAAGAAGTATGTAATGGTGCTAGTTGATGACTATTCTAGATTCACCTGGGTTTTATTTCTAACTTCCAAAGATGAAGCATTTGACATGTTTTCTGCATTTGTTAGGAAAACTCAGAAACAATTAGGAAATTCACTTGCATCCATTAGGTCTGATCATGGAACTGAGTTTGAAAACTTTAAGTTTGCTGAGTTCTGTGATGAAAAAGGCATAGATCACAACTTCTCTGCACCTAGGACTCCACAACAAAATGGAGTAGTTGAAAGGAAAAACAGAACTCTTGAGGATATGTCTAGAACAATGTTATTATCTAGCAAATTGCCTCACAACTTCTGGGTAGAGGCTGTAGACACTGCATGTTACATCATAAATAGATGCATGACCAAACCTCTAGTAGAGAAGACTCCCTATGAGTTACTTAAAGGGAGAAAACCAAATATACCCCATCTTAGGTCATTTGGTTGCAAGTGCTATGTGCACAATAATGGAAAAGACTCCCTAGGAAAGTTTGATCCCAGAAGTGATGAGGGAGTATTCTTGGGATATTCTTCACATAGTAAAGCTTATAAAGTATTTAACAAAAGAACCCTATGTGTAGAAGAAAGTGCGCATGTAGTATTTGATGAAACTAACATTTTTTCTGAGAGACAGGAACATGAAGATGAAGCCACTAGACAGGTCAAAGACTTGGCTGAAGCATTAGCTCAAGTCAAAGTGACACCTACAAAAGGAACAGGTGATGGACTAGATTCTTCCTTACAGGGCAACCTGACTGGGGGAAGAAATCAAAGAGGTTTTGAAATAAACTCCTTGAAGGAACTTGTTCATGAACCTGTTCCTCAGCAAATGGCTGAAACATCCAGCAGAAGCCAGTTGGTTGTGAAACCTCACAAGTATCAAAGTTCTCATCCCATTGAGAACATTCTCACTGATCCAACATCTGGAGTCAAAACCAGATCACAATTAAAGAATCTGTGTGCTTTTGATGCTTTCTTGTCTATCATTGAACCTAAAAATATTGTTGAGGCTTTGCATGATGCAGATTAGGTGAATGCAATGCAGGATGAACTAAACCAGTTTGAAAGAAGTCAAGTTTGGCACCTAGTTCCAAAACCCAAGGGCAGATCAGTCATTGGTACTAAATGGGTCTTTAGGAACAAACTGGATGAAGATGAAACTGTCACGAGGAACAAGGCAAGGTTGGTGGTCCAAGGTTACAGCCAAGAGGAAGGAATAGACTATGATGAGACATTTGCTCCAGTTGCAAGACTAGAGGCAATCAGACATCTCATAGCCTTTGCAGCACATATAGAATTCACTCTTCATCAAATGGATGTCAAAAGTGCCTTCCTGAATGGCTACTTAAAGGAAGAAGTGTTTGTGAAACAACCCCCAGGGTTTGAAAGCAAAGAATGTCCTGAACATGTGTACAATCTGGACAAGGCTCTTTATGGACTCAAACAGGCACCAAGAGCATGGTATGAAAGACTGTCAAAGTTCCTATTGGAGCATGGGTACAGGAGAGGTAAAATAGATAGTACCTTATTCTTAAGGGAAAAAGGTAAGGACCTTCTTGTTGTACAAATTTATGTTGATGACATAATCTTTGGGGCCACCACTGACAAGCTAAGCAAAGATTTTGCAAAACTAATGGGAAGTGAATTTGAAATGAGCATGATGGGTGAGCTTAACTTCTTCTTAGGGTTGCAGATCAAACAAAGCCAAAATGGAACCATGATTCATCAGCAGAAGTATACAAAAGAACTAATCAAGAAGTTTAAAATGGAGGATTCTAAAGAAATAGATACACCTATTGCAACTGCCACTAAATTAGATATTGATGAACCTGGTTCATCAGTTGATCAAAAGTTGAATAGGGGTATGATTGGTTCACTCTGTATCTTACTGCCAGTAGACCTGACATTGTTTTCAGTGTAGGGCTATGTGCTCGTTTTCAGGCAAATCCAAAAGAGTCTCACTTGACTGCTGTCAAGAGGATATTGAGATATCTGAAAGGCACTACTGAACTGTGTCTTTGGTACCCTAAAGGTAGTAATTTCAATCTAGTAGGATATGCTGATGCTGACTATGCAGGTTTCCTAGTGGATAGAAAAAGCACCTCAGGTATCGCACACTTCCTTGGTTCATGTCTTGTATCATGGGCTACCAAGAAGCAAACTTCAGTAGCCCTATCTACTGCTGAAGCTGAGTATGTAGCTGCAGCTTCTTGTTGTGCTCAATTACTATGGATTAAACAACAATTGGTAGATTTTTGAATTGAAGTGGGATGCATACCAATATTTTCTGATAACACTAGTGCTATAAGTGTGACAAAGAACCCTGTTTATCATAAAAGGACCAAGCACATAGATGTTAGACACCACTTCTTTAAAGATAAATGTGAGAAAGGATTAATCTCAATAGAATTCTGTGCTACTGATAAACAAATAGCTGACATCTTCACCAAAGCACTGAATAAGGAAAACTTTGAAAGGAACAAGTTGGAATTAGGGATGATTAAGATCACCTAAAAAGGAACTAGTTCAGAATACAATGAAAGAAATGAAAAAAAAAATCATTTTTGGTTAGAAGTTCTGACTTTATGTAAATATCTAGAATAATTCTTACTCAGCCTCATACTCTAATCAGTATACTCCTACGACGTGCGTTTATATTAATTCATTGATCTCTTACAAAGTTTTTTCTATTCTGATATATGAGGCATAATCAAGAGAAGTTCTACTTGAAGAACCTGATTCATCAGTATATGCTCATGAGAAAAGGTCAGGTATGTTTACTTTGCAAAATACAGCAGGATGAACATGCGGGCAGGGTGTAGAAACACAGTAGAAAAACAAAGCACAGAAGAATCGTGTAGGGTAGAAAGAAAGCATAAGAAAACAGTAGAACCACATGCGTGGTAAAAGGACATAAACATATAAGCACGGTGGAGACAAATACACACAGAGAAAGGAAAAGAAAATTCGGAGAAACACTTTAAAATTTTTCAGAAACCCTACATCGGAAAGAAGTAATTTTGAAAGAAAAATTGGGGAAAATGTTTAAAAACTCAAGTAGAGCACAGATATAGAACAAATCTAAGAAAACAATCGGAGAAAACCTCGAATAGCTAGGGTTTCAGAAGAACCCTAAAACGAGAAAGGCTTGTAAAAAGTCTTGGATCTCTTTGGTGTAGGACTGAGAACCTCCTCAGATGTACCTCTTTCCTGATGGACCAATTCCATCTCTTCCTCCTCTTCTTCTGCAGCCATAGAACTTTCCACAATTTTAGCTTTTTGCTTTTCCTTCTTCTTTTTCTTGCTTGCCTCTAAGGCTTTCTGCGACTCAGCCTCACTTTGCTTTACCCTGCTTCTAGTAGCTTTTACCTTTGGCACTGAAGGGACAGTAGACTTAGGAGATGACACCTTGCTCTTCTTTGTGGGCTTAGAGGCGGTTGGAGCCTTTTGAGAAGAAGCTTTACGCTTCTTGGGATCATAGCTTGCCCCAACCTTCTTCAGAATGTCAGCCAAGGTTTCTTCCACAGATGAACCAGGTTCATCTTTGTGTTCACTCAGGTGTACAAGGCCTTCAGCAGAATCTATATCTGCTGAACGCTCCCTGGCAAAAAGAACCAGGTCTGCAGTCAAAGAAAAATAAGTGAAAGTTCCTGAAGAAGAAGAAACATGGAGTGGAGAGGAAGAAGAAGAGGAATCTGAAAAAGAACAGGACAGATTTGTCCTTTTTGGCAGGAGAAAGATATTGAAAGGAAGAATTCTGAAAGACCTGGAGGAGCCAGGCATGAAAAGATTGGTTGATGCCCTGAATGCGCAGGGGTGGAAGGACATGGTTCTTCAACTGGATGGCAGGCTGGCAAGGAAAGAGCTGATCGAGTTTATGGCAAATACCACGGTGGTAAATAGGGTTGTTACAAGGTTGGTGAGAGGAGTAGAGGTGCAGTTTGATGCACCTAAATTGGGCAGAATTCTAGACATACCCTGTGAGGGCTTGATGACTATACTAGGCAAAGGTGGCCTTGTCTAGATTCTCTCCCTTCTGCTCTCCAAATCACCAGAAATTTCTGTGATACCAAGTCTGCTGAAGAAGTGCCTGAGGCTAGGTTTGTGCAAAAGAGTGAGATGAAGCCTGAGCACAAGGTGCTCTTTGAGTTTGTGAACAAGTGTTTGCTGCCTAGACAGGAGAGAAGGCACACTGCAAATTATATGGACCTGGTCCTTCTGGAGTGTCTTGTGAGAGGAAAGCAGATTAACTGGCCGGCTTTCATTGTCAAGCTGCTGGATAGAGTCATCAATGGCTCCAAGGCCCATGCCACACCTTATGGGTTTATACTGACAACTGTCTTGGCCAAGTTAGATGTGCCATTGAAAAAGTGGGTAGTGGCCTCCAGCAAAGAGCACTTTGGAATCAAAGCTCTGCAGGCATGTGACTATCTGCCAAGTGTAACCACAGTTGAACCCGGTTCATCCTTGAAGACTCTTGTGAACAGCAAAGTTAGGGCATTGGTTCTAGAGTGTGAAACAAAAGATGCAGAAATCGCTAGGCTCCAGGCTCGCATTGCTGGACCAAAAAATGAAAAAAATGGCCTCAAAGCTGAGCTAGCAAAGGAAAAGGAAAAGAGTGAAGGGATGCTCCAAACAATGCTTAATCTTCTTCAATCCCATCCCTCTAGTTCCTCCAAGCCCTAAAACCAGTTTAGAAAACCTCTCAGTGAACCATTCGGGACTTTTCTCTGTTTTTTTTGTTGCTCATGGTTGGATGTTTGTTTTTCTTTTTGTGGTCTGTTTTGTTGAAAACACCTCCTAATCAATGATAATGTGCTTTGTTTTCTCTTGTTCTATGAAACTTCTGATCTTAATAGCTAAATTTCTTGTGAAGTTGATTATTGATTAACTGAATCATGTTTTCACTTGCAGTTGCCCAGTGGCCATGAGTAATAATTAACATCGGGGATTCATATAATATGCAACTTTTCAGTGATGCCAAAAGGGGGAAGAGATATTGTGCTTTACTTTGTATTCTGATAATAAAGTGATATTTATAACCTGATTAAACATGGTCCTTAATGATAAGTTAAATTAAAGTGTGATAATTAAGCTGAGTTCCACAGGGTCTCTGATCAATAAAAGCACAGAGTTTGTCATCATCAAAAAGGGGGAATTTGTTGGCCCAAGTTCAGATGAAGTTTTGAAGATTGACAAAATGAACTCAGTCATGAACCAGGTCCATCATGTGAGACAGACACATTATTGATATACTTATACATCTGACATACGTGTGACGATAAGTCTCAAGGGTCAGCAATAATATCTTCTGAGTTGATCGAAAAGGTTGCATAGGATAAGGAGTTGAAGTCTCCTTATGTGAAGAGAACTACATCCGGATCAAGAATAAGGATTGGAGTTTGAATTGTTCTAGGACTCGAATTTGATGAAGGATCAGCAATTCGAGTTTTAATCAAATCTGATTACTAACTCTATAAATAATAATGATTGTTCTCTTTTACAGGAATTGCACAAACACAGAAGTGAAACTAAATTGAAGAGCAAAATCGTGAACATGTCGTGACGGCACCTGGTCCCCATGACCAGGTAAGCCTAACATCTGCGGAAATATAATACTTGCGGAAAAACAGAGAAAATCAAATCAGGTATCTAAAGGAAACTGTACTGAATGCCGCTTGGCAAGTACAACTCAATATCACAAGCCTAAAACAATTCCCAAAACCCGGAAACTCACGGGCAACACAGGCTATAGAAGTGTATAGTAAGGTTCCATACTCTAGAATTTCTAACAACCGAAAGAAGGAAAACTAAGTACTAAAGATAGAGTAAGAGGGAGACTCGTCGGTCTACAGACGCAGCAGATCTACCTCGAAGTCTCCGTAGTCCTCCTGCCTCACTGATAGTGCGCCTGAGTGGAGGTACCTGAATGATCTACACATGAAAAACATGCGCAGGAAGGGCATGAGTACACCACAGCGGTACTCAGTAAGTGCCAAGCCTAACCTTGGTTGGGTAGTGACGAGGAAAGTCAGGGCCCTACTGAGACAATATATAATAATAATAATAATTTAACAGTATAAAAATCTGACAGATATAATAAGTACAACAGTGAGATAAGACAAGTCAACGAGGCTATAACAACTACACGAGTACAGAATAAACACAGCTCAATACCAATGGTAACAATGAGGGTCTACCAGGATACCGTCCTGTAGCCCCTTTTTCTCAACTGTCCAGTGGATCTCCCGGGATACCGTCCCGTAGTCCATCATATGTGTACATCCGAAGGATCTGCCGGGATACCGTTCCGTAGTCCAACCATCAATGTGCAGGGGGATCTATCGGGAATCGAACCCGCAGTCCCAAAGTAAAAGTGCAGGGGGATCTATCGGGAATCGAACCCGCAGTCCCAAAGTAAAAGTGCAGGGGGATCTATCGGGAATCGAACCCGCAGTCCCAAAGTAAACAAACAAGGGGGGGAGCTACCGGAATCCCACATCCGTAGTCCCAATGTAAATGCACAATCACAACAAGAAGGTACACGGAAACGAAGTACAAAAGACAAGCAACAGGTAGAACTGGCCTAGCATGCTTCACGTAGTACAGTCAAGGTAACTTAAGCAATTAGACAAGTTAAATTAACTAAACATGCTTTCCTAATCTAGCATAGGTTATAGGTGCAAGTAGAATAAAGCAAATATGAAAGGAACTTAATCTCAATATCTTAAGAAAACCGGATTTTCAACAATTGGCTCAAGTACGCGCTCGTCACCTCGCGTATAAGGCACTCAAATCAACAAACAACAAATCCTAAGGGAAAAGGGTCCCCCACACAAGGTTAGACAAGCCACTTACCTCGAACCGACTCAATATCAATAGAAACCACGCCTTTGCCACGAGTATCCGACTCCAAATGGCCCAAATCTATTCAATTCAATTACATATCGTAAATAATGTTGCAAACAACTGATTCCACTATTAAATTTAGAGCTAGGGCGCGAAAATAGGTAAAATGACCAAAATTCCCCTCCAGCCATCGTCTCAGAATCGAATAATTTTTACGTTTTCAAAACCCTCGTACTCTCACGAGTCTAACCATATAAAAATCTCCCAAATCGGAGGTCAAATGATCCCTCAAAACCCCATAGTTAGGTTTAAGAAGTTTACCCACTTCCCATTCAAAAACACGAAATTAAAGGGTGAATTTGCGATTAGATTAATGGGTTTTAGTCATAGGAGAGTAGAGAACCGTTACCCAGTGATTGCCCTTGAAAAACCCTTGAAATTGCTCCCAAATCCGAGCTCCAAACCTTGAGTTTTGATAAAAATGGCAAAACCTCGTTTTTGAAATGTTAAGTACTGTTCAGGGGTCTATAGCATCGCGAACGCGAAAGGCAGCACGCGTTCGCGTAGAAGGAAAATATAAGGGACCAAAAATGCCCTTCGCGATCGCGAAGGAATAGATGCGAACGCGAAGGCCTGGGTTCAGTGAACTACGCGAACGCGACATAGGTCATGCGAACGCATTGAATGAAAATCAAGCCCAGCCCTTGGAGTCGAATAAGTCTATGCGAACGCGACAGCCCTGATGTGAACGCGGTTAAGAAACGTGTGAAGCTACGCGATCGTGGAGCACTAATTGCGAACACAATGAAGAAACCTGTCATCCTCCAGAATTACTCTACGCGAACGCGTAGAGGAGGACGCGAACGCTAAGAGGAAGAAGTCCAAAGCTACGCGAACGCGTGGATGATACCGCGAACGCGAAGAAGGAATTGGGACCTGCACAGCTGAAGGATTTTCTGCAACACTTTGAAACTCCAAAATGCTCCGTCGAGCATCCGAAACACACCCGAGGCCCCCGGACCTCAATCAAACCTACGGACATATCCCATAACATCATTCAAACTTGTACCAATCCTTAAACCACCTAAAACAATGCCGGAAACACGAATTAATCAAGGATTCAAGCCTAAGAACTTCAAATTCCAACAAAATACGCTTTCGATCAAAAACCTAACCAAACCTCGTCCGATTGACCTGAAATTTTGCACGCACGTCCCAAATGACATGACAGTGCTACAGAAACTTCCGGAATTCCATTCCGACACTCGGATCAAAAATTCACTATCGGACCAGAAACTTCAAAAATTCAAACTTCGGCATTTCAAGCCTAAATGAGCTACGAGCTTCCAAAATGCATTCCGAACATGCTCCCAACCCCGAAATCACCTAACGGAGCTAACGGAACCATCGGATTTCCATTCCGAGGTCGTCATCCCACTGTTCCGATTACGGGCCATCTTTTAACACTTAAGCTCTCATTTAGGGACTAAATGTCCCAAAACACTCCGAATCCCAATACCGAACGTCCCGGCAAACCAAAATAGCAGAAATGAACTTAGGGAAAGCAGTTAATGGGGGATCGGGGCGTAAATTCCAAAAATGACCGGCCGGGTCGTTACAAAAATAGCAAGGATTTTTGCAAAGCAATTTACGTAAGATTCAAGTGTGCATTCCTGAAGCTA
The DNA here is from genome assembly GCF_001879085.1 of Nicotiana attenuata. Classification (NCBI taxonomy): domain Eukaryota; kingdom Viridiplantae; phylum Streptophyta; class Magnoliopsida; order Solanales; family Solanaceae; genus Nicotiana; species Nicotiana attenuata. The sequence continues at coordinate 108,546 of NW_017672357.1, forward strand.
CTTGAACAAGATAAAAGAACCAATTCCATTGTGTCTTTATTTTATTCTAGTTCAATTGTAGTAGGCGTTTTAAAGTTGTACCTTTCAGCTTTCATAGAAGCAATTGTATTAGGTACTTTGAGTATTCAAGTTAGAGTTAACTTGAAAGTGTCGCAGCAGTTGAGGTTGTGTGCCACACTGGGATTAGAGTTTAATCCTTAGGTTTACAAGAGTTTTGTAAATGTTGTTTTGGCTCAGTGATCTTAGTGGAAGTTTGGGAAAATCCTACTGAGTAGTAGGTCGTGGGTTTTTCACTTTTTGAGCCAGATGTTTTCCACGTAAAAACTCTGTATTCTTTATTTTATGCACTCTTAATTCCGCAAACAGTCATAGTAAGTACATCTAGAAGAACCAGGTTCTTCTAGTGCGAAAATTAGGTACCACACAAATCACCCCCCCTCTTGTGTGGTATTGACGTGTAGAACATCACCAACCCAACAAAGTAATGGCAAACTCATCATGGTAAAGGTGGTAGGATTTGTTGTGCCCATAACGTTCGTAAAGGAAGTCGAATGGTATATAAGACTTCCTCAGGCAGACTAACTTATCATTCTTTCTAAAACCCATCATTTTCAAAAACCATCGAGAAGTGCGGTTTTCTGGTACCAATAGACCAGGGCTATCCAAGGGAAGTCCAGCAAAGCCCCCTATTTCCTCTAGAAACGGAGTCATTTCTATATCATTTAAACAGAAAACAACCCTCTTTTCGTCCCAGAACATAGTAACGGCCTCGATCAATACATTGTTTGGCTGGATTTCTAGCAGAGAAGGTAAATTCCCAAGAACTCTTTTCACATGGTTTTTGTCACTTGGTGCGAGATTTTCCCACCAATCCAGTAGCAAAGGTGGGATATTCTGAACCATGCCAAACCTAGGGACCTCGTGCTTCATTTCTACAAAACAGATAAAGTTAGCCCTTGGCCCCTCCAGATTCAGCTATTTACACGTTAATGATCAACATATTGGCATGTTTTCTCCAAATAATGCACAAATCGTGATTGTGTCCATTGGGATTATGGAAATCCCGGCAGACTTTGGACAAGGCTTGTCTTAGTGAGTTATTGCGCGGGCAGCGTTCTAACTCATACTAGGTTTAGACATGATGCATGCACAGTTGATTTTAGAATGGGGTATCTAGAAGAGTCTAGACTGGTACCCTCAAGCGGACAACTTGAGAGGGAAAGGCACGGAACCATCGATTGCACCGCTCATCGAGTAGTTTTACCGCAAATAAGCCTTTCCAATTTAAAGGGTGGTTTAGGAAGAGCGTGGACACTCATCAAGTGCCGCTATGGTATTAATACGCACGAGTGGAATATGATGTGGAGCATGCTTTATGCAAAGATAAAATAACACATTGTCAAGTATTTTTGCATGTTGAAAGCAGTAAATGCAGTATTGAATGAACGTAAAGACATAAAAGAAAGAAAAATAGGGAAGAAGTTAGTTCGCGTAATGGAAGGATTGTAATAAAGCAAACAAAGGGGTAAGGATTGGGAGAGACATGAAATAGCAAAATTTGGAGCAAGTGAGCATGATTAGGAAATAAGGGGAAACGCACGTTATAATAAAATTAAATGAAGAGTTGCATATGTCTTCATATAAAAAGGAAATAGGGAAGAGGATCTGCATGTAGCAATAAAAGGGAAAATGGGTGCGGGATATTCAAGTAACAGCAAAATAGCAAAGACACGTTTCTTGGGAGAGACTGATTCACGTAGATCAAGTTCGTAATGGTAAGAGCCTAAAATATCCCCAGCAGAGTCACCATGCTGTCGCGCCCCTTTTCTCACGAAATCGGGTTTTGACACGTGACAACTCTTTTAAGGAAGGGTTTTTAAAAGAGAAAGAGAGTCGCCACCTAACGGATTAAGGTGTGTTAGGGTACCTATTTGCAGATAACTCTGTCTAACTAGTTTGCATCACCAAAGATCAGGTAAGGGATTGAAATTACCTAGAAGAGAAGGTGTTAGGCACTCTTCGAGGTCCACAACTATGGGTCCCGGCCGAACTGAATTTTATGAATACTACTATGTGATCAAGGATAAGAAAACAAAAGGATTTGGGAAGTTCATTATTAAACACAAATAATTGATTGAAAGGCAAGGTGGGGGGGCGGGGGGGGGGGGGGTCCTATGTTTTTTAGCCTAAAGAATCACCCCATGAATTATAAATAATATTTCATAAATCCTTCGAGATGGGGTGTCACTCATATTATTCAGCGGGCACATACTATCATCTCATGTTACCCAATAACTATCCTTAAGTTTTTTACCTAAAGCGCACTAGTCAATTCTAAGTCGTATCCTACGTGTGCACTACCCGTCCCATGCCTAAGGTCCAGGAGGCATTTGGACCTCTATCTCAGGTTGGTTCTAGACTTTAACTTAGGCTGCCCAAAATTTAAAAATACTAGGCGACATACAAAATAATTTGGACTATCACTTATAAGCAAATAGGGCTCAAGTTGACCTCCACACATAGACATCAAATGCACGCAGGTCAGATTAAAAATGACAGTCGCTGATGTTAATAAGTTGAGGTTGTAGAAACCTATAGGCATGATCTGTATAATTTAAACTGATTTTAGATCCTATAGGCATGATTTCCAACAAGTAGGCATAGAGCACATTTGAACCAAAAGGAAGAACCTATAGGCAGGATTCCTGCAATGATTGAGATATAAAACGTTTTGAACAAAGATAAAATACCTATAGGCATGATTTCTAACACATGTTAGCTGGACATGTTTGAACATAAAAGCATATTTTAACCAAGTAATGAACCTATAGGCAAGATTTCTACCCATTTCAGTGCAAGTATAGGGTAAAAGCCCTTTCCCCAATTTCACTGATACCCCAAATTGTTATTACATGAATTATTACAGACCCAAAATGAATAGAGTAAATTACAAACTAGAATAGCTATAGGGAGCCTACAGCAGGCCCGAAAGTACACCTGGCCAGGCTAGGCCTTCATTCTCATATTTCCCAACACCCCAAAATACATGCTCGTAGACATAAGGCGGCTAGGACTTGAGGGATTCTCCCAGTAGTCTTAATACAGAATTGAGCATATAGAACAAGGATCCCAGTGCATCATGGCTTCAAGAACCCAGGCAGTGCTCACACCAGGGAGGTTAACAGAGATAATCCAGAGGAGGAATTAGGGACCAAGTCCTAGTGTGTCAGAGTTCACAAGGGCCTCAAATGGACCTTGAGCAATGCTCACACTAGGGAGGTCAAAGGACAAAACCTAAGTAGCCCTGGCTTTCAGCCGGCTAAGAATGGGATTCAAAGAACTTAGGCAACAGGTGGAAGAGAAAAGACTAAGGTAGAGGGACAGGAATTGAGGGATTTAAACAGACACGACCAAATTGAGCATATTAGGCAAACAGTTGAACAAATCACAGAATTTAAAAGCAAGTTTAATGTAGACTAAGAAACAGGTTCAACACTTAGCATAGAAGCAGTCACATGCTAAAAGAGCAGCTGATAAGAACATATTTTAAGGATTGACTAGGGTGTTATATGCAGATGCACATTACTAGACAGGTTGAAACATGGTTGGAAAATATGCTAAGTAAAGAACAAGGTAGCATTGTGACAAGCCAAGTAATCACAGAAGGGACAGGGCATCATGTTGGCAAAGGGGCAATAATACAGACACATAACATATGCCAGAACATCTCTAAAGAGATCCTGGACAGAATGGAAAGTAAACTCATGTCAAGTAGCAGATATGGGCATTCACACATGGTTATAAAGATTTAATTAGCAGAAGATGATCTAGTTTGCACCAAAGGTCTAGCCTAACCCCTCTAAGTAACAATTTAAAAACATGTTGAGATAATTACTCGAAATCACAAGCAAATACTAAAGGGGTATGGGATCAAGTGAGCGTGTAGAGTGACACAATGATAGAAAGGCAAATTATGACTAACACTGAAACTCTTAACACAAATTACTACAGGGATTCAGGGGGTTGATGAATAAACATGTTCATAGGAATTCAAGACTCAATACACTAACTGGATAAGCCCTGAAGAAGATTCAGATTATCCAATTGGGCATAGATAGTCTCAGAACTAGTAGCATTACGAGTGATTAAATGCAGAAGTTAAACAGAGTGATGCTTAAAAGTAAACTGGGAACGTATTAAGCCAGAGATCAGAGGTAAGAACACATAAGGATGAAATTACGAAACTCAAGTAACTCACCAGTTAAACGAAACATGCAAGAAAGAACAAAAACCAATAGTGTTCTGAACATTAATGAAAAGCAAAATACCCAGAATCCAATGGCCTTGGCTTTCAGCCAGTCAAAATCAAAGTATAGAACGAAATAACAGAGTAGAGTTTTAGATCTAGTGATTCCAAATTCTGTCCTAAAGGGGAATGGAGGAGGGGTTTATATAGTATAGAAATCGAGCAAGTAAACATGGCAAACGAATCATTCAAACACAAATAAGAGAAAACATTATTCTGGAATCATTAGAATCGATTTTAGGGCACAAATCAAAGGGGTTCGGTAAATCAACAGGAAACACACAAATAATACCAAAAATCATTTATAAGGGAAAGAATAAAGTAGAAAAAGGAAAACATAAGGAAAAGAGTAGCCAACATTGGAAAGAAAAAGTAGCAGTTGAGAATCGGTAAAGAACAAAGGTAAATTCAAATCCTAGTTGACAGAAGTCGAAGATTGGCCAAAAATCTCGGCTAATCGGGCTCATATGGCCAAGATCGTGAATTATATGGACGAGATTCATGTCCAGATTCAAGCAGTCAAAAGGGAAATGGCCGGAATCTGGGATAGGGTACTTGCCATGTTTAGGTAAGTGCTGGGAGATAGTATAGATTCGTGGGAGATGGCGGTATAACACACAAAAGGTAATAAAATCATGGAAAAATCCATGGTTGAGAAGGATTCGACGAGGTTTTTGAGTGGCGGCTAGGGTTTCTGTGAGAGATGAGAGATGAGAGAATTTAAGGGCGGCGGGGTGGTGATGAATGATTAGGGTTAGGGCTTGGGTGTAGTTAATGAGGAAGGTGTAATGTGGACCATTAATCTCAGAGATCAGCGGCCACGATTTTATGAGAGTTCTGGGTCGGGTTGTTTAAACAGGTATGGGGTTGGGCAAATTGGTCTTGGGCCATGGGTAATTGGGTTAGTGTTGGGCTAGTGTAATGGGTAGTTTTAGGTCCAAAAACTAGGAGGGTTTTAGGGCTAAATTTTAAATACACGACATTTAATAAATAAATAATTTAAAAAAGTAATTAATAAATATCAAAAATATCATTTGTGCACTAAAGTTATTAATAGTAACTACTTAACATTATAAAAATATAAAAAGTTATTTTATGCATAAATAATGTAATTATACATGCATATGGGCTATTATTTTAAAAATATACAATTTAGCCTAAAAAATATAAATGTAATTATAAAAATGCACTAAAAATATTTAAATATTATGCTGGTGTATATGATAAGTTTGGATGGTTAATTCATTATAAAAATAATTTGGAGGGTAATTATTGATTATTTATAAAATAAAAATGCAGAAAGTGGTCTAATAAGTATCACGTTCACAATGTAGGTGTTGCATTTGCAAAGAAAAAAGTGGTCTAGAGGACTTTGTTCATCGCATTCGTGATAGCTGCATTGCATTCGCGATGTGTCTAGGCATGAAGGTCTTCGCGTTCATGTAAAGGAACTTGGCGCTGGGAGTTTTTTTATTTCCATTTGTGAGGGCGTGCCCTTGTTCGAATTGTGTGGCAGCTTGGTTAGAGTGTTCTCAAGTGTAGCTTTGCGTTCGCAAAGCGGAGAAGATATGGCTGGGTCGCGTTTGTGCATCACGATCATGGCAGCCATATTGCGATCGTGAAGGGTGATCGTTGGCAGGCTTTATAAGTGTTATATTTCGGGATTTTTACGTATTCTTTCATATTTTGAGCCCTAGACTTGGAGAGGGGCAACTTTCTTGGGGATTTTCATACAAGACTTTGGGTTATGTAATTTCTACTCAGTTTTGGTATTATTTCAAGAATCTACTTGAATTATTATAACAAAACATAGAATTTTGAGAAGGAATTTGGGATTTTTATCTACACTTTAAGCGAGCGTATTTTGAGGATTTGACTACTGATTTAGACGCGGTTTTGGAATCTAATCACATATTTAGACTCGACATGGAATGGATCAAGGGGACTTGGTATTGGTTCCGAATTTCAGACACGCGTTCCTAGATTCTCCCGGTAGTCTTAAAACAGAATTGAGCATATAGAACCAGGACCCTAGTGCGTCAGGGATTCAAGAACCCAGGGCAGTGCTCACACTAGGGAGGTTAACAGAGATAATTCAAAGGAGGAATTAGGGACCAAGTCCTAGTGTGTCAGAGTTCACAAGGGCCTCAATTGGACCTCGAGCAGTGCTCACACTAGGGAGGTCAAAGGACAGAACCTAAGTAGCCTTGGCTTTCAGCCAGCTAAGAATGGGATTCAAAGAGCTTAGGCAACATGTGGAAGAGAAAAGACTAAGGTTGAGGGACAGGAATTGAGGGATTTAAACAGACACGACCAAATTGAGCATGTTAGGCAAACAGTTGAACAAATCACAGAATTTAAAAGCAAGTTTAATGTAAACTACGAAACAGGTTCAATACTTAGCATAGAAGCAGTCACATGCTAAAAGAGAAGCTGATAGGAATATATTTGCAGGATTGACTGGGGTGTTATATACAGATGCACATTACTAGACAGGTTGAAACATGGTTGGAAATTATGCTCAGTAAGAAACAAGGTAGCATTGTGACAAGCCAAGTAATCACAGAAGGGACAGGGAATCATGTTGGCAAAGGGGCAATATTACAGACACATAACATATGCCAGAACATCTCTACAGAGATTCTGGACAGAATGGAAGCTAAACTCATGCCAAGTAGCAGATATGGGCATTCGAACATGGTTATAAAGATTTAATTAGCAGAAGATGATCTAGTTTGCACCAAAGGTCTAGCCTAATCCCTCAAAGTAACAATTTAAAAACATGCTGAGATAACTACTTGAAATCACAAGCAAATACTAAAGGGGTATGGGATCAAGTGAGCGTGTAGAGTGACACAATGATAGAAAGGCAAATTATGACTAACACTGAAAGTCTTAACACAGATTACTACAGGGATTCAGGGGGGTAAATGAATAAACATGTTCATAGGCATTCAGGAGTCAATATACTAAGTGGATAGGCCCTAAAGAAGATTCAGATTATCCAATTGGGCATAGTTAGTCTTAGCACTAGTAACATTTAGAGTGATAAAATGTAGAGTTAAACGGAGTGATGCTTAAAAGTAAACTAGGAACGTATTAAGCCAGATATTCAGAGGTAAGAACACATAAGGATGAAATTACGAAAGTCAAGTAACTCACCAGTTAAACGAAAAAAGCAAGAAAGAACAAAAACCAACAGTGTTCTGAACGTCAATGAGAAGCAAAATACCCAAAATCCAAGCTTTCAGCCAGGCAAAACCAAAGTATAGAACGGAATAACAGAGTAGACTTTTAGATCTAGTGAGGTTATAGTGATTCCAAAGTCTTTCCTAAAGGGGAATGGGGGAGGGGTTTATATAGTGTAGAAATCGAGCAAGTAAACATGGCAAACGAATCATTCATACACAAATAGGGAAAAAATTATTCTGGAATCAATTAGAATCAATTTTAGGGCACAAATCAAAGGGGTTCGGTAAATCAACAGGAAAACACACAAATAATACCAAAAATCATTTATAAGGGAAAGAATAAAGTAGAAAAAGGAAAACATAAGGAAGCGTGTAGTCAAACATAGAAAAGGAAAAGTAGCGGTTGAGAATCGGTAAAGAACAAAGGGAAATTCAAACCCTAGTTGACAGAAGTCGAAGATTGGCAAAAAATCTCCGCTAATCGGGCTCATATGGCCAAGATCGTGAAGTATATGGACGAGATTCATGTCCAGATTCAAGCGGTCAAAAGGGAAATGGCCGAAATCTGGGATAGGATACTTGCCATGTTTAGGCAAGTACTAGGAGATAGTATAGATTCATGGGAGATGGCGGTATAACACACAAAAGGTAAGAAAATCATGGAAAAATCTATGGTTGAGAAGGATTCGGCGAGGTTTTTGAGAGGCGGCTAAGGTTTCTTTGAGAGATGAGAGATGAGAGGGTTTCAGGGCGTCGGGGTGGTGAAGAATGATTAGGGTTGGGGCTTGGGTGTTGTTAAAGAGGAGGGTGTAACGTGGACCGTTGATCTCAGAGATCAGCGGCCACGATTTTAAGAGAGTTCTGGGTCGGGTGGTTTAAATAGGTATGGGGTTGGGCAAATTATTCTTGGGCCATGTGTAATTGGGTTAGTGTTGGGCCAGTGTATTGGGTAGTTTTAGGTCCGAAAAATAGGAGGGTTTTAGGGCTAAATTTTAAATACACGACATTTAATAAATAAATAATTTTAAATAGTAATTAATAAATATGCAAAATATCATTTGTGCACTAATATGATTAATAGTAATTACTTAACATTACAAAAATATAAAAAGTCATTTTATGCATAAATAATGTAATTATACATGCATATGGGCTATTATTGTAAAAATATGCAATTTAGCCTAAAAAATGTAAATGTAATTATAAAAATGCACTAAAAATATTTAAATATTATGCTGGTGTATATGATAAGTTTGGATGGTTAATTCATCATAAAAATAATTTGGATGGTAATTATTGAATATTTATATAATAAAAATGCAGAATTAAATTGATTTAAAACTTTTTTAAAAATTATGACAAATTGAAAATGCTTGTGTGTGCTCATAAATCAAAATGAGGATGCATATGCACTATTTTGAAAGTATATGCATATATAGTTAAAAGTGAGGGAAAAATTGGATATCAACAGTAGTGATCCTAATTGTCTAAGTACGATTTGTACGCGCTCGATGTAGTTTGATGGTTTGAAAGATACGAGAAGGATTTTGATCTCCAATTCTTGGTTTTGATGTTAATTGCGGTTTTTAAGCCATTAGATGAGTTTGGAAGATGTATTTGGACTTGTTTCTAATATTGCACGGGGTCCCGACGGACTCAGGTCTAATCCGGGGTGGTTTTGAATCATTTCTGTTGAGTTTGCATTGTTGGTTTTGCTGGTTTCAGATAAGTATCGCGCTCACAATGTAGGTGTTGCATTTTTGAGGAAAAAAAGTGGTCTAGAGGAATTTGTTTATCGCACGCGTGATAGCTGCATTGCGTTCGCGACGTATCTAGGCATGAAGGTCTTCGCGTTCGTGTAGAGGAACTCGGCGCTGGGAGTTTTTTTATTTCCATTTGTGAGGGCGTGCCCCTGTTCGAATTGTGTGGCAGCTTGGTTAGAGTGTTCTCAAGTGTAGCTTCTCGTTCGCAAAGCGGAGCAGATATGGCTTGTCGCATTTGTGCATCACGATCATGGCAGTCATATTGCGATCGCGAAGGGTGACCGTTGGCAGGCTTTATAAGTGTTATATTTCGGGATTTTTACATATTCTTTCATATTTTGAGCCCTAGACTTGGAGAGGGGCAATTTTGCTTGGGGATTTTCATACAAGACTTTGGGTTAGGTAATTTCTACTCAGTTTTGGTACTATTTCAAGAATCTACATGAATTATTAATACCAAAACATAGAATTTTGAGAAGGAATATGGGATTTTTATCTACACTTTAAGCGAGCGTATTTTGAGCATTTGACTACTGATTTTGACGCAGTTTTGGAATCTAATTACATATTTAAACTCGACATGGTATGGATCAAGGGGACTTGGTATTGGTTCCGAATTTCAGACACGCGTTCCCAGGTTGTCTTTTGTTGACTTTTGCATAATTCATCAAATATTGAAGCCTTTCGGATTGGAATCACTTCCTATAGCATTGTTCGACTTCTTCAAATGATTTTTGGCTTGTATTTGCATGATTGGAGGGCTAAAACAAGATTTTAACATGATTTGAGGTTGAAAACTAGCCCGGATGAGGTAAGTATCTTGCCTAGCTTTGGTTGACGAAATTTTTCCTAACAATTTGCACTATTTGCTACATACAGGGGTGATGTACATATAAGGTGAAGAGTGCATATGCATGTGCCATGGGTATTCATGCTCGTGGTAGATTCTAGTCTACTTTATGACATGATTGGTTGTGTGTTCTATGTGTTCTATGGTTAACTCAATTGATAAATTACATGTGCACAATAAACCATGCTAGAGTTAATATTAAGGCAAATGGTACTTTATTTAGAGTATGATGAGCTATTCTTGAATTCTTTGTTATACTTGCTTTAAACGTTGTCACGTGTATTATAAACATACATCCGTACTTATTTTTCTTGCCATATGGCTTAAGTTGATGTATCACTACTTAAGTTTCCGTACATGCGTTAAAGACCATGATTTGGTTTTGATGCTTATTTTGGCATGATAATTATTTGGACGACGTAGTACTTATTGGGTCTGTGGTCACAGATAGGCGTACATCCTACCTTGGGATCATCCCTTGTATACATGTATACACCCATGCATGGTTATTTCTTAGTCCTTGTGAATTGTATATGCTTATCTCTTATTTATATTCATATATTCCTGCATATTGTTCTCGGATATGAACTGAGTTTATGGCACAAGTTTTAGGCCATGCAGATATTTTGATATTGTTATTGATTTGGCACGAGATTTCTTCCTTGAGGATATTATGATATTGTAATTGTTTAGGAATGAGGTTTCTATCGTGCGGATATTGTGATATTGTTATTGATTTGGAACGAGTACTTTGTGGTATGATGATTCTGATATTGTTATTTCTTTGGCAAGAGGTCTTTGTCGTGTTGTTATGGTGTGTGATAATATTTTAGTACGAGGTTTTGCCTTGCGATTATGGTGATATTGATATTATTGTGGCATCAGGTTTCTGTTGTGCAGTGCACGAGGCTTCGATCACGTAGATATGGATTCATCCCTCCAGTGTCGCCATTTCATGTTTCTCTCTTGACGACGTACACGCAATTTGTGAATAGTGAGCGGATTGATATGGAAATAGAAAGAGATCTTTGTCGTGCAGATATGATGATATTGTTACTGTTATGGCAAGATATTTTTGTCGTGCAGTGTATGAATATGGATCCATCCCCCTAGGGTTCTCCTCTTATATTTCTCTCTTGATGGAGTACACACAGGTTGTGAGAAATCGATGGGTTTCTGGTTGACTGTGATGTGGGATCCTATGTGATGACTTATTGAGAATAAAGGTGGAAGCTTGGCCATTCAAGTGATCCTCTGTGTATGCTCGTGCATTCTTACATGTTTTATTCACTCATATCATCTACATATGCTAGTTGATGCATTTTACGTACGTATAAGACTTGTTAGTGATTTGTTGGACACTTGGAGAGTGTCAAATTGATAAAAAACAGATTTATCATCATACATTGAAATGTTAGACTTATGAACATGGTACTTAAAAATTGATACAGAATTGGATCATTATTATATATAGACACTCTACATTCATATACGAGTATTTGAGCACACACTACTTGGTGCATGTCTCTTTTTATGCGCCATTGGTGCAAGTTGTATTTGCTTGATCTTATTAATTGGTAAAGCTTGTTTATCATCTTCACCCCAGTTGTGCCCCTTTATTATTAATATACATTATTTTGTGACTCTCACTTTGGCTACTTCTTTGTATCATACATATTATTGAGATGCACAAGTTATACAAAGTGAGTATCCTTTTTTCGTAAAAACGTCGTCACTACTTCACTGAGGTTAGTCAAGATACTTATTAAGTACATGGGATCGTTTGTACTCATACTATACTTCAGCACCTTGCATGTAGATCTTGGAGCTGAGCTGGTGTGATGACGAGGTTGGCATTGGAGTTGTACAAGAAATCCATATTCAAGCTATGACTTGTTTACGGTAGTTTACGACTTAAAATTATGTATATTTAAACTTCAAACAGATGTTGTTATATATTTTATAAATCTAAAACTTAGTGGCTCATGACTTGTACTACTAGTCCTTAGGATAGCTGTATTGATTTTTGCAGTCTTATTTATTATTTACTGATGATTTCTTGTTAGAGTTGTATCTTATATTATTGGCCTTACCTAGCGAGATGTGTTAGGTGCCATCATAATTTGGTAGGGTTTTGGGTCGGTGACATCCTTAAAACCCTATTTCTGTCCAAGAACCAAAATCCTAGAACCCCATGTCCCCAAAACTAAAATCATGCCTTATCGATTGTTCTAATGAAGATGATAGTGAGAAATAAGAGCCTAAAAGTTCTGAAAAGGAAGAAGCAAGTTCTCAGGGAGAATATTCAGAAGTTAGTGTTTGAGATCTTGAATTATATGCATCTTAATATAGCCCGAATGGCAATGAGTTTGATATTGCTTAATTCTCACTTTTGACTCTACTAGCATTTTATTTTTTTATGACGTTAAAATGGGGAAGTTAAGGATGTGCTCAGATACTGATTAATGAACCTAGTCTCTATATTTATATTGTCATAATTTTGACCGTCTTCTTAGGAAATATTTGCAGGAAAAATGTTAAACTGATCTAGTTGTTATGCCCACCCATCTACAACGTTATGACGAATGAAAGGTGAGTCCCTAGAGTTACTGATCAAGCAGGTTTTTATGTTGAACAGTCTGGTTCTTAAGTTAAAGATTACACATGGGTGTTTTAGAAGATTGAGCTGAGTTGCACATTTGTTATTGTCATCATCAAAAGGAGGAATTTTTTGAGCTGGACTTAAATTGGTTTTAATGATTAACAAACACTTGGAAATAGAACTAGGTACCTTAACGGAGATGTCTGAAGAATATGTGCTTGAAAGTGGTTTTGATAATTAATCAACAACCAGTAATGAACTAGGTCTTTTGAAGATATTTGATGTGCTGATATACAAGGGGGACAGATGGTTAAAGGAGATATCAAATTAACTAGGTCCCTTGAAGATGCTGATCAAAAGTTAAAAGCTTATTCTTGGTGCAAATCCATTGAGCTAGAATTCTATTGCAATTTGAATTCCTTGAAGGATTTATTTCGTGGGCTGAATGAATGGTAATAATTACAGGGATTTGTGGTCAAAAACGATTTACTAATTATGAGAATACTTACTGTCTCAATCCTAATTTTCCACCTTAGGAAGACATGATGGCACCTGGTCTCTAAGACTAGTCAAGCCTAACATTCATTGATAACTTAACAGTATTAACGACCAAGATAATAAGAAAAATCGATAAAACTCTTAATAACTCAAAAAAAGAACATCTAAAACAAAATTTCCAAAACCGGTGGAACTGAGTCATAAGCTCTATAGAAGAAACCTAAGAATCTCTAATATAACATTGTCGGAGTAGAAGATAAACAATAGTAAAAGTAATGACAGACGGTGACTCCGAGGCATGCAGATGTCAAGCAGTTATACCTTGAAGTCTCTGAAAAGATAACTGAACTATCACTGGCGTCCGACACAAGCAGATGTACCTGGATCTGTATAAAAATGTGCAGAAGCATAGTATGTGTACACCACAACGGTACCCAATAAGTATCAAGCCTAACCTCGGTAGAGTAGTGACAAGACCAGGTCAAGACACCTACTAGGATAAGAAAAACTGAAAAAAGTATAGTATAGTCTAATAATAAAAGCAAGGAAATAATGTCAATAAATCAATACAATAAGGTAATTTAACAACGGAAATTATGGCAGTAAAAGCAACAAGAAGTGAACACATGATGGGAACAACAAATAATCAAATACGGTCTAAAATGAATGTATTTCCATGAAATGACAATATGTAATAACAACTCCAAATACGAATAACTCGACAATAAAAGAGGTAACATGACAATAAGAGAGATAACAAGGGTAATTAAGGCATATAAGAGCATGTTTGACAATAAGAGATAGATCAAGTGATAACAACATCAAGTAAACCATGCAAGAGCAATTTAACAATGGAAGATATAACATGATATTAGAATTTCTAATTAAATGCATGAAGGGGTCAAAGAGTCTAAACCGGTCAAAATACCATATATAAGCTCGTGTACACACGCGTCACCTCATGTACACGTATTTCACATAATCCAAATAACACAAATCAACCCAAGTCCTAAGGAAACTTTTTCCCACACAAAGTTAGGCAAGTTACTTATCTCAAACAATCTAAATCAATCCACTAATAAGCCTTTCCCGCGAAAATCCAACTCAGGACAGCTTGAATCTAGCCAAAATAACATAATTCCATAAATACAAGCCATAGGTAGCAATACCTTTTTATGCCCTAGTCCTATCCTATTGATAATGTGGTTTTCATGCAAAGTGGTTAACATCTCTAAGGACCTGTTCTACTTAAAAATTCTTTCTAGTTTATACTTAGTCTTGTCTAGATTCTCCTGAAGCAACCTACTTTTTTCATGTTCAGCACAAAGATTGTTTTGTAGCCTTTTCAATTCGTTCTCTAGGTTTTCTTGAATCTCAATAACATGACGCTTTCCTTTAGGTGCATCAAGAATAATTTTGTTCTCAGTCTCTAAAATTTGTTTTTCATTACCTAAAGTAAGAGCCTGGTCCTTCAGATCATTAACAATTCTTTCTAGGATTTCTTTACTTACCTTTAGGTCATTGTTATCAAACTTAAGAGAACTATATTTATTTATGAGTTGTTCCTTTTCATCATAGAGATTATGATATGCATCAATCAAGACATACCAAAAAACTAGTTTCTTCTTAGAGTAAGTATGAACCATTTCTATAAGATCAAAAAATTTACTTTCGCTTGATCGTCTTCCGCTTCTGAATCTGAATTAACCATCAATGCAAGGATGTTTTTATTATCTAAGTTGGAGTCATCAATGCCATAATAGATTGATATTCCACCTCACTTTCATCATCAGATTAACAAATGGGGTATTTTCCATGGTAGCTAGCGTCTTTCTCACAATCTAATCCATTGTCCTCTTCTGCATCTTTCAATTAAGGACTTGGTTCTTCTTCTTTTCTTTCATTTCAAGGTTATTCATTTTTCAATCCATCTCCCTGAATGGACAATCCTAAATAAAGTGTCAAGGTTGCCAAACTTGTAACACACATCTGAATTACTCCTCTCAAGAGCCTTTAATTTGTAGGTACCACCCTTTTTCTAGAAACCACCTTTTCTGATCATCTTTTGAAACCTGCATGTCAGTAGTGTCATGTCATCATTATCATTATCAATTTCTAGCATTTAAGTGCCCTTCAGAACCATGATCTTATCCTTACAAGTTTTAGTCATCTATCGATCTTGATACAACTTTAGCTCGTAGGTCTGCAGATTTCCAAAAAGGTCATCCATATTCATTGTATTAAGATTCCTTGCTATAGAGATCGCATGACCTTGCTATTCCAGGAAGATTGCAGTATACTCAAGATTTTTCTTATCACTTTGTGCTTGGCGATAACTTCTCCAAGAGTGATTAGTTCATTAATGATTGACGTAAGTCGCGTATTTATATCATGGATAGTTATCCCCTATTTCATCTTGAAAAGTTCATATTGCGTGGTGAACATATCGATCTTTGACTATTTGACTTGACTCATACTTTCATGGGCAGTCTGCAGGGCATCCCAAATCTGCTTGGCAATAGTGCATATAGAGATTTGGCATTGGACTCAATTTTAATAATAGAATCATATATTTGGACTCGATAGTTATAGATTATCGAGATTTGGCATTGGTTTCAAATTTCAGACATGTAGGCCCCGGTTGACTTATGTTGAATTCTTGAAAATTCTTCAAAGATTGAATTTTTCTTATTGAGATTTTTTCCTATGGAGTTGGTTGACTTCCTTAGATGATGTTTGGTTTTATTCGAGCTACTTGGAGGTGATTCCTCAAGGAAAAGAAATTTTGGAGCTTTGGACTAGCCTGGATAAAGTAAGTGTCTTGGCTAGCTTTGGTAGAGGGAATTATTCCTAATAAGTGGTATTTTTTGCTACATGTGGGGGTGATGTTTATTCGAGGTGACGAGTGTATATACATGTACCAGAGTTATTCATGTTCGAGTTTGATTCAGGGCTACTTTATGCCTTGTTTGGTTGTGTGTTCTGGTTGTTCTATTTACTCAATCGATTGACTATGTGAGCATAATAAGCCATGATAGAGTTAATGTTTAGGCTAATGATACCTTATTTTGAGCATGATGAACTATTTTTGAGATCATTGATATACTTGATTACTTTATGCCTTGTTTTGTTGTGTATTCTAGTTGTTCTATGCTTTAGCTTTAATACTTATTTGGGCACGATGATTATATGTATGACGTTACTTGTTGGTGTCGTGGTCACACAAACATATAGTCATATATCCTACCTAGGGATCACCCCTTGTACACATGCATACACCCATGCTCAGCTATTTCTTTGCCCATGTGCATTATATATGCTTATCTCTTATTCATATGCATACATTCCTAAATATGGTTCTCGGATATGGACTGATATTATGACACGAGGTTTTTGATGTGCCAATATTGTTATATTGTTATGCACTTGGAACGAGGTCATTATCGTGCAATGATTGTGATATTATTATTGATTTGGCACAAGGTCTTTTTCGTGCAATGTATGTGATGTGATATTGATTTGGCATGAGTTCTTTGCTATATGGTGACTATGATGTGATATTATTATGGCATGAGGCCCTGGCCGTACCACGTGTGGATATGGATCTATCCTCTTAGGGTCGCCCTCTCATGTCTCTTTCTTGATGGCGTACACGCAAATTGTGAGAAACTGATGGATTTCTGGTTGATTGTGATGTGGGATCCTATGCGATGATTTATTGAGCACATGGATGGATGCTTTGACCATTCAAGTGACTCCTTTGTGCATATTTATGCATTAGTCATGCATATCTTCTATATATGCTAATTGATGCATTTTACATATGCATGGGATTTATTAGTGAGTCGCTGAACACTTGGAGAGCGTCGGATTTATGTAAAGGGCAAGTTATCATCATACATTGACATGTTGGACTCATGTAAAGGTTTTCATAAACATTCCACTTGGTAGCTGATATGAAATTGAATCATTGACTGTCACCGGAGCTATGATAGCGTCTAACACCGCTTGCTAGGCTAGACAACAACCAATGTGCATAATTAAACTTAAATGACTATATTAAATAGTCTCAACTAAGGTCATATAATAGTACAACTAAAAACTATCCCGATGTAACGATCCGGCCGGTCGTTTTGAGAATTTAAGCTTCGTTCAGCGGTGTAAGGTCTGTAACAACTTCATAGTATGAGTATCGACTTGCGTGCATGGTTGAATTCAGCTAACGGATGATTCAGAGTCAAATTGGAAGAAGGAATCTAGTTTTGGGGTTTAAACGGTAAGGATTTGACAGGAATTGGACATTTGAGTAAACAGCCCCGTAATGGGTTTTGGGTGATCTCAACAGCTTCGTCTGGTGATTTTGTACTTAGTCATGCGTCCGGATTCAGATCTGGAGGTCCGTAGGGTAAATTGAGGCATTTCGGCGAAAGTTGGAAAAGTTGAAGTATGCAAAATGGAGAAGTTTGACACATAGTTGACTTTTGCGATATTGGGTCAGAATGCAGTATTGAGAGTTGGAACAGCTCCGTTATGTCATTTTGGACTTGTCTGCAAAATTTGGCATCATTCCGAGTTGATTTGATCGGTTTCGGCTCGAGTTTTCAAAGTTGGAAGATTTGAAAGTTCCTAAGTTCGATTCATGGTGTGATTCGTCATTTTGGCGTTGCTTGATGTGATTTGAGACCTTGAACGAGTCCGCTTAGGTTACATGACTTGTTGGTATGCTTGGATGGGGTTTTGAGGGCCCCGGGTGTGTTTCGGATGAGTCGCGGGTAATTTTCCATGGTTTTGGGGAGGCTGAGTTCTAGTGTAAACGCACGTGCGGACCCTGGGCGCAGGTGCGATCGCCGCAGGTGCGAAGGATGAAGCGCAGGTGCGAGAAGAGCTGGTCTGGGCAGTCTCCGCAGATGCGGAGGATTTGGAACGCACGTGCGATACCGCAGAAGCGGATCCCTGGGCGCAAAAGCGAAGGGGAGCGCAAGTACGATTGGTCAGACGCACCTGCGGTTGCGCAGATGCGGTTTAGTTTGTCGCAGGTGTCGACGCCCCCTTTTTTTAAAGCGAAATCGGGTTTACGACATTCGGAAAGACAACTCTATTCCCGTATGGGAATTGGGTTTTTGGATTTGAAGAGTCGCCACCTAATAATTAAGTGCATTAGGACACTAAGGGTTTTGAATTTGAAAACCAGAGTTCGGGTAAGGGCTAGAAATTATCTCGAGGGGAAGGTGTTAGGCACCCCTCAAGATCCACTAGTGTGGTTCCCGGCCATGCTATGTTGTGACTTTACAAATAATCAATCAAGGCTCAAATAAGGACTTGCAATTAAATTAAAACTTGTGAAAGTAAGTATAAAGAGAGCAGAGATTTGAAAGGTCTAAACAATTCTAAAGAGAGCAAACAAAGACAAACAAAGGAAAAGGGATCCTAGGTTTATGATTAATATGGATCACTTCAATGCAATACCCAACAATCACTCCTCAAAGAGGGGTCGCACGTGATATTAGCGCATCGGTCATCATCTCCATATTCTACCCTTCCCACCTCGTGAAGGTTATTTAAACGTGTGGATTGGTCACAAATGCTTATTGCGTGCTATTACCCGTCCCGTCTTATAAGTCCTAGAGGGTATTTAGGACCACTATTCCTACAAGGTAAGCTCTAGGCTGAACCCCTAGGTTTAAAGGACAAAATGCTAGGCGACATACATAACAAGTAGGACTACACATAAAGGAACCATACAAGGGCAAATAAGAGGCTCACAGATCCCTCACAAGTAAACATGTAATTAGCACGACTCAAACACATTTAAGGTCATAAAAGAACGCGAGTTTAAAGATAAGTTTTAGCAGAAGGTTTAACCACAACTGAGTGACCCAAAGAGTGTTTGACTTGCAGAAATACAACTAAGAAAACAATTGAGTAAGTAAAGGCGAGGGAACTGTTAAAACATCATCTTAAAAAAAACGATTTGAAAATACAATAGTTTAAGTAAACAAGTATCAAAATAACATGATCTTGGGCGGAAAGATACCAATAATTTAAAAGCTTAATAGAGCACGAATCAGGAAATTAGTGAGAGCATAAAAATACGAAACAGCTTTCCAGATAAAGAGATTTTCAGTAAAAGAGTGGACTTCAGAGAGACGGATAAAAGAATTGGGAAAGTTAAAAGGTTGAGTAGCTTGAAACTAGTAAAACAAAATCAATCATCTTTATTATTATTGGGCCTAAAGCTTGCCTAGGCGATGTATGTATTGCCTTCTTGTTTTAAAAAAAAGTCGTGAACATGCATATTGATTCCAGTTTTAAAGAGAAGACACAGCCAAACAAACTTGTGTTGTTAAATTAAATAGCTAGTGAGGCGTTCAGCAATTGCAACCCTAAATAACATGATGTCTAATGCACATAAAGCTCCTAAACCATGGTCTTTAAATGCGGTAGTAGTTTCATAACAGTTATTTGTTGATTACTAACTGATCGCAAAGTGAGTATAACAATCTGAAAGTAAAGAGCCTAAAACAGGATATCTAGGTGTAAGATGCATGTCCTACGCATCGCTTCTATTGAAATATTGGTAAGTAAAACCCTATAGACATATTTTCTACCCATTAATTAAACTAAGCATGCATAATCCCTCCCAATTTTACTATAACCCCAATCAGTTGTTTACAAATTATTACAAACCATGATAGCTGAATTACATAATGAAAAAAATAAAATAAGAAGCTACTCTATAGGGAGCCTTCAACCAGGCCCAATCTTCCAACCTCACTTCTTTCGAGTTTCACAGCCTTGACCATGGTTTGGGTGCGGCAACGCTCCCTAAG
Source organism: Nicotiana attenuata (assembly GCF_001879085.1). NCBI lineage: Eukaryota > Viridiplantae > Streptophyta > Magnoliopsida > Solanales > Solanaceae > Nicotiana > Nicotiana attenuata. Next base: position 128,586 of record NW_017672357.1, read on the forward strand.
GGCCCAATGGGGGTCCTTGGCCAATACCAGCACCCAAACATTACAAAAATGTTTGAACAAGTGCAGTGTGGAATTACCAGCCTTGTGCATCAAAGTTCAATGGGTACTCAAAGGTGCCCAAGGCAATGCTTACACGAAGGGGGGTAGAACCTAAACTCTAGGAGTAGTGAGAGTGATAGAAATTTCTTTAAAGAAATTGAGTTGAAAAGCAGTTTTAAAAAAAGAATGATCCATGTAGAACCAGCTTTGAAAGAAAAACAATGGGACAGTTTTGACAAAACTTAGAACCAAAATACCTCATATAGTTCCGGGCAATAGATACAAACAGGGAAAAGGGGAGTGGGGTAAATAGTTCACTTGTAACAACACAGTTGCACCTAGATACCAAAGGAAAGCATTTCAAAACTTAGACAGTTAACAGGTTTCAACCAAAAGGGCTCATGATCACATGCTTAGAATGTACTGGGGCTAGGGAGTAGGAGAGAACATGCATTAAGCAAACCAGTAGGCATGCTGGATAAATAGGAGGATAGTCATATAGGAGGCACGCTAGTTGCAATAAGGACAGCAGAACCATAAGTAAAAGCATAGAAGAAACAAAATAAAGTGCAACATGTATAAAATCATATTGTTTTGGATGCTACAAATCAAATAGAGGGCATACCAGTCAAGGATGAGATAGTGTAGAGCAGTAGTGTGCAGGGAAGTGAGCAGTAGTATGCAGACCAAACAATCAACAATGTATAGAGCAGTAGAATAATGGAGCAGCCCCCAAAGATCAATCAGTCTTAGCTTTCAGACGACTGAGTAATCAGTAATCAACAGGAAAGCTGGAGAGGATGTGTAGAAAATAAGAGAGAACACTGAGTATGCTTATGTGTGTAAGAGAGAGTTTAGAGCAATGAACCTTTTTGTTCTTGTGTATGATGTGCAATGTATCAGTGTGTAATGCAAAAGAGAATGGGGGTACTTATGGCTCTCAAATTAAGTGAAATTAAGGTAATACATATAGACTGATCATAATTATGGAAATAATACCAATTAGAATCAATTAAAAACTCGGACTCCCTTCAATTAAGGAGTCATAGTTTAAACGGGTACAAATTGTATCAAATAAGGAAAATTATTATTTGCAAGAATGGTATTTTCATAATAGGAGTAGTAAAAGTATATAGAATATTTCAAGTAAGGAAAGTATAAGGACAGCATATTGTGCACACAAATTAGTTCAAAGAATCACGGATGAAATTAAAAATCACAGGGAATCAGTACTAAGTAAGGAGAGCATTTCACAAATAAGGAAGTGATTCAAAAATCAGTGTAAAACTTCTAAGGAAAACATATACAAATTCAGGGATTCGAAGAGATGCAAAAAATCAGCAGAATATTTGGTAAACGATGAACAATTAGACCTATAAAACACAATAGGCATGAAAATCAGAGAACCCTAAGCAAGAAATCACAGAATCAATAGAAGGCTGGAACTCTAATAGCAAAATTAAAGCATGGAACTCGGAGAGTAACCAGAACATCACACCAACAATCACATAACACAAACATAAACACATAATACTCAAAAAATCAGAAGATATAGTGATTTCGAAAGGGTTCAGGAAACCCTAGTTTAAAAAGAAGAACAAAACGTTGAAAACTTGAACAATCGAAAAGATCTAGTAGAGAGTAGTGTAAAACACAAAAGAATAAGTTAAAAACCATTTAAAAAGAAAATTAGGGTTTCGTAATAAACCAGTGAGAGGTAAGGAACCTGGCTGTGAAACTCGTTAATAATGATGCTCGCAGCACCATCGAACCATAAACCATCAGAGAAAGGTCGGAGACAAACCAGGCAGAGCTTTCGATGATCATCTTGCATGGTGGAGGCTTCTGGAGTCTCGAAGATAGAGGGAATCAACAAGACAAGGTTTCACGGGTGGCTGGTGGTCGAGAGAAGTGAGGCTGGAGGTGGACGAAGGAGAGGCGGTCGATTCATCGGGGACGAAGGAGAGAAAGAGAAGGTTCTAGAGAGAGAGGGAGAGCGAGAGAGAGTGTAGAGAGAGAGAGAGAGCCGAGTGAGAGAGAGGAGTTTGGGGGGGGGGTTGTTGAATTTAATTTTGGAAATAAAACCTGGGCCGTTGATCTCATTTGATTAACGGCTCAGATTAGATTAAAGCTGGACCGGGTCATTAAATCGGATATGGGTCGGGTGATTTCAGGACTGGGTCGGGAGTTTTGGGGTTGAAATTGGGGGTTCAATTTGTGGTTAAAATTGGAATGTAAAGGGGTTATAATTGAAATGAACGAGGCTAAATGTTAAACAGCCATTTCTTCCCTTTTTATTTTAATAAAAATAGTTAAAATAGTCTTAAAAACCAATTAAAAGCACTAAATTGAGTAACATATAAATGTTAATTAAAAAACAGTGGGAGCGATTTTGTAATTATAAAATACTATTAATCAAAAAATAGGCTATAATTGCAATTATAGCAATTTAGCTTTAAAAATACCAAATAAATTATATAAAATATGCAAAAAAATCACCTTAATTATATCTGGGTGTAAATATGAGAATAAGATAAATTATTCACCAAAAATGATAGTCTAGAAATAATTATTGAATTTTGTACTATTAAAATAGACAACAAAGTGATTTTAAAAAATCTTTAAAATAAGGAAAAATACCAAAACTCTTGGGTATGCTTATATATGCATGTACATACTATTTTGAGAATATTTTCAGTATATATAAAAATACATAGGGAAAAATTGGGTATCAACAGCTGCCCCTCTTTACCTAGGAAGGATGAAAGAGTTATCGGGTAAAGATAGGATGGCCAATTTTGACCGAATGAGGTGATTTGCAAAGAATTTCGACCGAGCTTTGGTTCTTGAGCTGCCTACATATCCCTGGTTTTACAGGAATCAGGCCATATGTAGTTCGGGATCCATCGGCGAAGTATGCCAATAGAGTTTCCAAAAGGGCGGACGCGATGTTTAGGTTGTAGCTGAAATCTGATAGGCTGCAGGAACTGGAGCGGGATCGCTCCTGTTGAGATGGCCGTTGCTAGCCGGCGTACTTGCAAGTGAGCAACACAACATATAATGTGCGTAAATTTAAACGTGATGCAAGTTCCCTTTGGACCATGAATGTTCTCTTTGGACGGTTGTCGACGTCCTCAGACCATGATGTCCTGGGCCATGAAGCGCATAATAAAGGATTCGCAGGCTAAGGAAATGATGCTCTCGGGCTATGATAATGGTGCCTCCGAACCATGATGCCTTTGAATGATGATGTGCAGAATATAAAGCGGGGTCCTCGGGCCATGGCATGGCGTTCTCGGGCTATGAAAATGGTGCCTCCGAACAATGACGCCTTTGGACAATTTGGCGATATTTCAACCCATGAAATGCAGGATTTGGGGATATTTTAGCCCACGAAATGCAGGATTTGGCGATATTTCAGCCAATGAAATGTAGGATTTGGCGATATTTAAGCCGATGAAATGCAGGTTTTGGCGATATTTCAGCCGATGAAATGAAGGATTTGGCGATATTTCAGCCGATGAATGATTAAATATAAACTGGCGATCTTTCAGCCGATATAGAGATTTAAATGCAGTTGGCGATATTTCAGCCATGCAAAGATTTAAATAAAGTTGGCGATATTTCAGCCATGCAGGAGGAGACAAAGCTTAGTCTTGGAAGGCAGAAAGGTAGCCTTATGCAATGCAAGAAAAATGCTGGATGGAGGTAGAGCTCAACCACGGAAGGCAGAAAGGTAGCCATATGCAATGGAGAGAATGCAGATGGAGACAGTGCTTAGTCTTGGAAGGCAAAAAAGTAGCCTTATGCAATGCAAGAAAATGCAGATGGAGACAATGCTTAGTCTTGAAAGGCAGAAAAGTAGCCTTATGCAGTGTGCGAAAATAGAGGTGAAGAGTGACAAAATTTCTTAGCTGAGAGACGATAGCTGCTAGTTGATTGTCACTGTGGCTGTTGGGGATGTTACGTGCGAGTAGCACTTGAAAATGGGTGATGATTCTGGGAGTTGTATTCCTGAAAAGTATGAGTTTGTAACTGTATCCGATGATTCTGCATCTTGGGGTACCTGCATTCAAAGAAAGATCGTGAGTTTTGTCAAGGGGGAAGGTTAGTTCGTCTTCCCGCGGACTGCGCTCGTCCTACTCGGCTCTTGCTTTCATTGGGGTAGCGTTACTGACAAAGTTGTTCTGATAGTATTTTCAAAATAATAAAATGTGATGTAAATACGTAATAGATAAAATGTTTTTAGATGAACCGACGACTGCGACACGGTTCAAGATATTGCAACCTCTTTTGCTCCGGAATTTTGAGGGTCCTCCTCAAAATATTGCCCCAGTTTACTGGGCCGGTGCGCGGTGATTGGCGGAGATCAACTTCGGAATTTTGAGGGTCCTCCTCAAAATTCTGCCCCTGTTTCCAATGTCGTGGGGGGGATGAAAACTTTATTGAATTGTGACCGAACCCATAGGGCTGCCTACGTATCCCCTCTTAAACGGGAATCAGGTCAGGCGTAGTTTTTACATCATACAGAAATCATAATGATTACACATAATAGCGTTTGACTGCATCTGAATTAATTGGCTTTGGCCAGACTTCTCCATCCATCTCTGCGAGTATGAAGGCTTCCCCGGTTAGAACCCGGTGAACCATGTACGGACCTAGCCAGTTGGGAGAGATTTTCCCTTTGGCTTAATCTTGATGCGGAAAAATCTTTTTCAGTACCAACTGCCTTGGCGCGAACTGTCTTGGTCTGACTCTCTTGTTGATAGCTCTGGTCATTCTATTCTGATAGAGCTGACCATGGCAAACTGCATTCAGTCTTTTCCGTCTATAAGGGCTAATTGCTCGTAGCGACTTTTTACTCATTCTGCATCTTCAAGTTCTGCTTCCTGCATAATTCTCAGGGAGGTAATTTCTACCTCGGCAGGGATGATTGCCTCGGTACCGCAAACCAACATATAGGGTGTCTCCCCAGTCGATGTGCAGACTGTGGTACGGTATCCCAATAGAGCAAATGATAGCTTCTCCTTCCATTGCTTGTGTTTTTCTATCATTTTCCTTAGTATCTTTTTGATGTTCTTGTTGGCTGCTTCTACAGCTCCATTCATCTGAGGTCTGTAGGCTGTAGAATTCTTGTGCTTGATCCTGAAGGTTTCACACATTGCTTTCATCAGGTCGCTGTTGAGATTGGAACCATTATCTATGATGATTGACTCTGGGAAGCCGAATCGGCAAATGATACGATCGCGGAAAAAGTCTGCCATGACCTTCTTGGTCACTGCCTTATATGATGCTGCTTCAACCCAGTTGGTGAAGTAATCAATTGCCACTAGGATGAACCTGTGCCCGTTTGATGCGGCAGGCTCGATAGGTTCGATGACATCCATTCCCCAAGCGGCGAATGGCCATGGTGAGCTTGTTGCATTGAGCTCGTTAGGAGGCACCTTTATCATATCTGCATGTATCTGACAGCGGTGGCACTTTCGGACATACTGATGTTGTCTGTCTCCATAGTCATCAAGAAATAACCAGCTCGGAGTATTTTCTTGGCTAAGACAAAACCATTCATATGCGGACCAGAGGTCCCTGCATGAACTTCTTCCAACAACCTGGATGCTTTCCTTGCCTCGACACACCTTAGTAATCCCAAATCGGGAGTCGTCCTGTACAGGATTCCTCCGTTGTGAAAGAATTGATTGGATAACCTTCACAGTGTGCACTTCTGAGTAGTGTTTGCAAGTTCTGGATACTCTCCTGTTGACAAATATTTCTTAATGTCATGGAACCATGGCTTTCTGTCTGCTTCTTCCTCGACATGAGCACAGTAGGCGGGTTGATCCTGGATCTTTACTGGGATGGGATCAATGAAGTTCTTATCCGGATGTTGAATCATGGATGATAGAGTGGCCAATGCATCGGCGAACTCATTCAGTACTCTGGGAACATGTCGGAATTCCATTTTTGCAAATCTCTTCCTCAACTCTTGTACGTGATGCAAATATGGGAGTATCTTGGAGTTCTTGGTTGCCTATTCTTCTCGGACCTGATGTATGAGCAAATCTGAGTCCCCGATCACTAGTAACTCCTGAATGTTCATGTCAATGGCTAGTTTGAGCCCTATGATGCAGGCTTCGTACTCGTCCATGTTGTTGGTGCACGGGAACCTGAGTTTGGCGGACACCGGAAAATGTTGGCCTGCTTCTGATACTAGAACTGCTCCTATGCCAACTCCCATAAAGTTTGCTGCTCCATCGAAAAACATTCTCCAACCATCATAGGATTCTGCAATGTCTTCTCCTACGAAGGAGGCCTCCTCGTCAGGAAAACACGTCTTTAGAGGCTCGTATTCTCCGCCCACGGGGTTTTCAGCAAGATGATCGGCTAGTGCTTGTCCTTTGATCGCTTTCTGAGTCACATAGACAATATCAAACTCACTCAGCAATATTTGCCATTTGGCCAGTTTGCCCATGGGCATGGGCTTCTGAAAGATGTACTTTAGCGGATCCATCCTCGATATGAGATAGGTGGTGTAGGCACATAAATAATGCCTCAACTTCTGAGCTACCCAAGTCAGAGCACAACACGTGCGTTCTAGTAGGGAATGCCGGGCCTTGTACGGGGTGAACTTCTTACTGAGATAGTAGATGGCTTGCTCTTTTATCCCCGTTTCATCATGTTGTCCCAAAACACAACCAAATGCTCCATCCAGTACTGCAAGGTAGAGCAATAGCGGTCTGCCTAGTTTGGGCTGAACCAGAACTAGCGGCGTTGACAGGTATTCCTTGATTCTGTCGAAGGCTTTCTAACAATCATAAGTCCATTTAGTGGCGGCGTCCTTCTTCAACATCTTAAAGATTGGTTCGCAAATGACTGCGGACTGGGCTATGAACCGGCTGATGTAGTTGAGTCTCCCCAAGAAACTCATAACCTCTTTCTTGTTCTTTGGCGGTGGCAAGTCTTAAATGGCCTTAACCTTTGATGGATCTAGTTCTATTCCTCGTCGACTTACGATGAACCCAAGCAGTTTTCCGGCAGGAACCCCGAATGCACAATTGGCGGGATTCAGTTTCAAGTTGTACCTTCTCAATCTGTTGAAGAACTTCCTCAGGTCTTCCATGTTGTCAGTGGCTTTCTTGGATTTGATGGTGACATCGTCTACATACACCTTGATCTCTTTGTGCATCATGTTATGGAAAATAGTAGTCATGGCCCTCATGTAGGTGGCCCCAGCATTCTTTAATCTGAACGGCATCATCTTATAACAATACATCCCCCACGGTGTAATGAAAGCCGTTTTCTCCGCGTCTTCTTCGTCCATCCATATCTGATGATAGCCACCAAAACAATCGACAAATGACTGCAACTCGTGCTTGGCGCAGTTATCAATCAGGATGTGTATGTTCGGCAAGGGGAAGTCGTCTTTTGGACTGGCCCGGTTGAGGTCCCGGTAGTCGACACAGACTCTGACCTTTTCGTCCTTTTTTGGCACTGGCACATTGTTGGCCAACCATGTTGGATACTCCACTACTCTGAGGACCTTGGCTTTGACTTGTTTGGTAACATCCTCCTTGATTTTCAAACTCATGTCTGGCTTGAACTTTCTGAGCTTCTGCTTTACCGGCGGACATGTCGGGTCTGTTAGCAATTTGTGAGCTATGATAGATGTACTGAGACCGGACATATCGTCATATGACCAGGCAAATATGTCCTCATATTCCTTTAAGAACTCCGTGTACTCTTTCTTTTCTGATGGTGATAGGTGAACACTGATGCGCGTTTCCTTGACATTCTCTGTATCACCCAGGTTGATGACCTCAGTCTCGTCCAGGTTAGACTTAGGTCTATTCTCAAATACCTCGGCCTCTTTAACGATCTCTTCTGGTATTTCATCTTCTTCTGAGTCTATATCCGTTTGTTGCGTTACCTCGTCGCATGTCACGTTCATCGGTTCATCAAGGTAAGTAATAATAATGCTCGAAGCTCTCCGGGCCCTGGTGGTTCTGACGGACCAATTGTTGAGGCGGTCTCCTCGGTTCACTGTCTGTATGAAAGAGCCTTCCTCCCCTTCCTCCTTGAGAATGACGTGACAGTCCATATTGTGATCTTCCAAGAACAGGTTCTTCATTGCTGCTAATGCTTCATCTTTCTCCGACCCATATATGACGTCGGTCGGCCGGAAAGTCTGTTCCAGGCGGGGTATAGGGTGCTCCAGCGGATAGTAAGGGCCGCGCCATGGTGGCGACCAGTTCTGGAATTCTTCCCAAGTATAACCGTACCCTAACCCAAAAGTGGTGCCATGCTTCTTCAGTTTGATAGGCTTGGTGATTCCCTGGAGATTTTTGCCGAGCCCTTTGCCCGGTTCATACCCGCTCCAGTTTAGTATACACTCTATCTTGCTATCCCACCACTTATCTTTGTCCACGGCGTTGACTCGCTCAATCTGGTGGTAAGTTTCTCCTCCTAGCTTCCTTCTTCCTTCAATTGCTAGGATGGTTTGGTGACTCCACTCGAACTTTACTGCCTGGTGTAGGGTTGATGCTACGGCTCCAGCGGCGGGAATCCAAGGTCGTCCCGGTAGTAAGTTGTAGGATGCTGGGATGTCTATTACTTGAAAATCAACATCGAACCAAGTTGGCCCCATTTGCAAACATAAACTAATCTCCCCAATAGTGGACCTTTGGGAACCATCAAAAGCTTTGACGTTGATATCCCCATCCTTGATTTCATGCAGACTTTTCCCCAATGTTCTGAGGGTCACCAATGGACAAATGTTGACGCTGGACCCTCCGTCAATCAAAGTCCTGGTGATGAAATAGTCCTCACATTGCACGGTGATGTGAAACGCTTTGTTGTGGCCTAAACCTTCAGGGGGTAACTCATCCTCGTGGAAAGTGATCTTATGACTCTCCAATACCTGCCCGACCATGTTTGCCATTTCTCCTCCAGTTATATTGCTGGGTACATACACCTCGCTTAGTATCTTCATCAGAGCGTTCTTGTGTGTCTCGGAGCTCTGCAGTAGAGGTAGGATGGAGATCTGCGCCGGTGTTTTATTTAATTGGTCGACAACTGAGTATTCTTTTGCCTGTATCTTCTGTCAGAGATCATCGGGCCCAGTTTTGATAGGCCGTCCAGAGGCCTGCTTACTTGATTCAACTAAGTGCTCCGGAGTATAAACCCTGCCGGTCCTGGTCATACCCTGCGCTGCAATTGCTTCTCCAGACCTAGTCTTTCCCTTCCTTCTTGCCTCGACGGTGTAATCCCAAGGTATAGCCTGTGTATGGAACGGTGTTACGACTGACATTGCCACAGGAATGGGTACTCTTACTTTGGGAGGCAACACAGCAACTTCGAATGAAGCAGGTGCTTTTGGAGACCCAAACTCATCCTCAATCGGCTCTGCGGCCCTTTCAGATGACGGAGTTTCAAACTCGAGAGGCACAGACATGTTTACTTCAGCATCCCTAGAGGGCTGGATCTGGACTATAATCGGATTCAGTGCGATGGCTGGTATCTTAGGCTCGTCACCATGGGCAATTAATCCAATTGATCTCTTGGGGTCCCAATCGTCTTCCACTTCAATCATATGCACACCACCACCCTTATGATTAGGCAAGGGATTGTTTCGAACGTTGGGAGCAGGTTCCTTGGCCACTATGAGTTTGTTGTCAATTAGAGCTTGGATTTTGTCTTTCAGAGATCGACACTCATCAATGGTATGCCCTTTCATGCCGGAATGGTATGCACAGGTTTTATTTGGGTTGACCCACTGGGAATGATTATCTGGAGTTATGGCGGGGATTGGGGTGACGTAACCAGCAGCTTTGAGCCTTTCATATAGCTGGTCGATTGGCTCGGCGATGGCGGTGTATCGCTTAGGAGCTTTGCGGTCAAAGTTAGGGCGTGGCCTGGGGAAGTTTTGGCGGGTGGGAAGTGATTGGTAGTGGGCATTATAGGCTTGGTAGACGGGTGCAGTTTTGGAATATCTTGGTGAGGTAGGTTGATATGTGGGGGAGGGGGATGATTGGTAAGCAGGTGATGGAGTTTGGTGAGAGGGTGGAGGTGCTTGGTAATTGGGAATAGGCTGGTATGTGATGGGGGGTACCGGGTAGGCTTGGTATTTTATTGGGGACTTGGTTCGCCGTGCAACCATCACGGTACTCACGTCCTCTTCAATCCTTTCTCCCAGCTTGATGATATCGGAGAACTTCTGGCCCTCTATCAACATTAACCTCTCATAATACTGTGGATCTTGCGCTCGGACGAAAAATCGGTTCATCTGCTCTTCCTCTAAGGCCGGTCTGACCTTAGCAGCCTCGGATCTCCATCGAGTAGCATACTCGCAGAATGTCTCAGTAGGTTTCTTTTTCAGATTCTGGATGTAGAAGACATCTGGTGCATTTTCTGTATTGAATCTGAACCTATCCATGAAATCGGAAGCCATTACTACCCAGCTTGTCCACTTCTTGGAATCTTGGCTTATGTACCAAGATAGCGCGTCGCCTTTCAAACTTCTCATGAAGAGTTTCATGCGAATCTTTTCATCTCATCCTACGCCGACCAGCTTATCACAGTAGGTCCTCAAATGGACCCTGGGGTCTCCTGTGCTATCAAACATTTCGAACTTGGGAGGTTTGTACCCCTTGGGAAGTTCAACGTCTGGCTGGATGCAAAGATCCTCATAATTCAGTACTCCAATGCCTTTGTTTCCTTCAACACCTTGTACCCGACTGGTCATTTTCTTGAGCTCGGCAGCCAAGCTCTTGATGAGAGAATCTTTTTCATCGGATTCTGGTGTCTTTGTCATGGGTTTGGTGTAGTGTGGCAAGGTTTCCACATATATGGAAGTGTGGTGGGGATGATCATTTGATGGTTCAGGAATGAGGAGTGGAGTGTTGTTGGGATGTGTGTTGCAATGAGTAGCGGGCTGTTTCTCCGGCTTTGGGATGGGGTGTTGAGCATTGGGAAAGTTGATGTCTGGAGTAGTGAGGGAGAATGACAGACTTTCCAAGTTCCGAACTTGGTCTAGTTCTTCTTGAAATTTCAGTAACACCTGTTCAAGTTGAGCGGCACTTTCTTTGGATACCTGAATACCCTGAGGAACCTCTACCCTTTCAACCGAATTCTCTTTTCTGGCGTTGTCCAAATCTTCCATTTTTGCTTTGCCCCTGTTTTTGATAGGACTTGGAGGAGGAGGAGGCAGAGGGCCCTTAGGTCTTGTGGAGTAGGATAACGATGCCAGAATGCACGAACTAACCTTTTTGGGAAGGGGAATAAAAAATAAAAGTAAAAACAACACAAAGGTAACAAGTTAGTACGGATTCTGTGAAAGAAATATTGTAGTATTTAAACACATAGTACAAGAATATAAATCGTGTCCTAAATTGGGTGCCTCGTTGTGCCCGAGGTAAGCCTAGCGACAAGTTGATTTGGAGAACTTATAATGCTAAATGCCTCATTTTATTGATAAAAATGAGACGAATCCCAAAACGACACTAAAATTGCATAAGGTAAAAAATGTCACTAATGGCCATTGGCCTTATTACATTTCAAAGCAGAAAAGAAAAGAAGCTCCTAACTATTTGGTCCCGCAAGGACCTTCCCCAGACTCAGCATCTTTGGCTCCATCGAACAGCGTCACCAGCTCACGTAATCCCAGCGGCAGATAAGCCCTAGCCAAATGTCCTCCTTCATTTCCTTCGGCGTTTTGGCAATTCTCGATCCTCCGAATGAACTTCCCTTCCAGCTCTACTAACCCTCGCTCCAAATGCCCCAGGCGCTTGTTGGCTCTGACAGCTATATCCTTCAATTCCTCAATCAACTTTTGATTTGCCTCTTGAATCTCCTGATGCTCGCTCTCGCACTCCCTGATCCTCTTGCGCAACTGGTTGTACTTAACCTCTATCCAGCCCTTTTGTCGATGACCCTGTGACCTCGAACATATCCGGGCTGTCCTAACCCAGCATGATCTTCTTCTAGCCAACCTAGATAGTACAAGGTGTAACCGGCATGATACCTGTCAGGTTCTATGGAATCCCTCTCTAGGACGACCTTGCTGTTCCACATTTGTTGGGCTTGACATTTGTATGGGCTATCGTCGTCTTGGAAATCAGCCCTGAAATGACTCATCTTTTCTACCTTTGGTACGACTTGCTTTCTCCCCGCTTGCCTCATGACTCGGAGATGTACATAGGGATAAGTTCCCCTCAGACCAATGAGTATGAGAAATGGGGCGTCCCGAGAGCGGATGATGAATTCTCCAGTGGGGAACCATTCGAACATCCACTGTACCTTGTATTCTTTCAAGTTTTCAAACAATTCCACCCATCCTCGAGCATCCCCTGGCCGAGCAAACATGTCAGGCATGTAGTTCATTCTATTGGGATGGTGAAAGGCTATATGATCATTCCACGGCCTTCGCGGAAGCTCTTGGTGGTATCGACCCTTTTGGAGATGTTCTATGAGCCGGAGTTGGAGTAATAAGTTGCAACCCTCAAAATGACTGGCCCCTCGTTGATAGTTTTCCAAAGCTCGGTAGATCTCCGCAACAATCATGGGCACTATGCTGAAACGTTGCCCTTCAATCCCCTCCATTAGTGTCTTGGTGACCATGGCTAGTATGGTGTGGATCCTAGCCTTCTTCATGGGAAACACTATCATCCCCAAGAAACAGAACATGAAGATGAAAACCCTCCTGTGGATATGCCCCAATGAGGTGAGGGTGAATTCGTCTGGATAGGTGCGGTAAGACTTACTATGACCATACCTCTCGTATAGGTAGTCGAAGGGAATATAGGAATCATTCAAACAAGTCAAATCTGAGTTTTTCTTCAACCCCATCATTTTGAAGAAACCTTTACCTTGCGGTTTTCTGGCATGAGAAAACCCGGAGTCTCCCAAGGAATACCGGCTAACCCTCCTATTTCCTCGAGCAACGGGGTCATTTCAAGGTCCCCAAATCGAAATACCGATCTATTACTGTCCCAGAATAAGGTCGCAGCCACTATAATTTTGTTGTCCGGCTGAATTTCCAAAAGAGAGGGAAAGTTTCCCAAATACTTGCGGACGAGAGTCCGGTCACTGGAATGAAGGTCTTCCCACCATCTTAGCAACCTCGGGTGAATATTGGTTACCATGCCGAATCTGGGAACTTCGTGCCTCATTTTCTGCAAAACAAAGCGTTAGTCCCCTACCCCCACCGAACTCGACTATTTAAATCAATAATTGGCATAAACAGCATTTATATCTCCAAATAAATGCACAGAGTATGGTGTTGTCCGTTTGGGTCCCAGGGGAACCCAGTGGACTTTGGATAAGGCTATCCTAAAGAGTCATTATGTGGACAGCATAACTGACTCGACTAGGTTTGGACAGTGATGCATGAACAGTTAAACAGGATAAGGTTTCTATGGGGTGCTAGACAGGTACCCTTGAGCGGACAACTCAAGAGGGAAAGGCACGGAACCGTCAACTGCACCGCTGATCGACTAGTTTTACCGCAAATACGCCTTTGCCAAAATTTAGGGGGTAATAATATTGGAAGAGCGCAACCACTCATCAAGCGTTGCTATGGTATTTGTTTGGCACGAGTGGAATATGACGTTCAAGATGCAATTACAAAAAATGAAACAGATTGTCACGTATTTTCACGTTCATAATGGTTACAACAATTGCTCGAAAATTACAACGGTATTGAAAGAAAGCAGTAAATGAAAGCGCTAAAGAAAAAGGGAAAAAAAAGACAAGTTAGTTTCGAATAAAGGTATTAAACAAAGCAATAAAGAAAATAGTAAGGTCACATATAACATGAAGTGGTAGAAGCCTAAAGAATCCCCAGCAGAGTCGCCACGCTGTCGACGCCTACTTTTTCTAAAGCGAAATTGGGTTTACGATATTCGGGAAGACAACTCTATTCCCGTTTGGGAATTGGGTTTTTGGATTTGAAGATTCGCCACCTAATGATTAAGTGCATTAGGACACTAAGGGTTTTGAATTTGAAAACTAGAGTTCGGGTAAGGGTTAGAAATTATCTCGAGGGGAAGGTGTTAGGCACCCCTCAAGATCCACTAGTGTGGTTCCCGGCCATGCTATGTTGTGACTTTACAAATAATCAATCAAGGCTCAAATAAGGACTTGCAATTAAATTGAAACTTGTGAAAGTAAGTAGAAAGAGAGCAGAGATTTGAAAGGTCTAAACAATTCTAAAGAGAGCAAACAAAGACAAACAAAGGAAAAGGGATCCTAGGTTTATGATTAATATGGATCACTTCAATGCAATACCCAACAATCACTCCTCAAAGAGGGGTCGCACGTTATATTAGCGCATCGGTCATCATCTCCATATTCTACCCTTCCCACCCCGTGAAGGTTATTTAAACGTGTGGATTGGTCATGAATGCTTATTGCGTGCTATTACCCGTCCCGTCCTATAAGTCCTAGAGGGTATTTAGGACCACTATTCCTACAAGGTAAGCTCTAGGCTGAACCCCTAGGTTTAAAGGACAAAATGCTAGGCGACATACATAACAAGTAGGACTACACATAAAGGAACCATACAAGGGCAAATAAGAGGCTCACAGATCCCTCACAAGTAAACATGTAATTAGCACGCCTCAAACACATTTAAGGTCTTAAAAGAACGTGAGGTTAAAGATTAGTTTTAGCAGAAGGTTTAACCACAACTGAGTGACCCAAAGAGTGTTTGACTTGCAGAAATACAACTAAGAAAACAGTTGAGTAACTAAAGGTGAGGGAACTGTTAAAACATCGTTTTAAAAAAGGGATTTGAAAATACAATAGTTTAAGTAAACAAGTATCAAAATAGCGTGATCCTGGGCGGAAAGGTACCAGTAATTTAAAAGCTTAATAGAGCACGAATCAGGAAATTAGTGAGAGCATATAAATACGAAACAGGTTTCCAGATAAATAGATTTTCAGTAAAAGAGTGGACTTCAGAGAGACAGATAAAAGAATTGGGAAAGTTAAAAGGTTGAGTAGCTTGAAACTAGTAAAAAAAAATCAATCATCTTTATTATTATTGGGCCTAAAGCTTGCCTAGGCGATGTATGTATTGCCTTCTTGTCTTAAAAAAAAGTGGTGAACATGCATATTGATTCTAGTTTTAAAGAGAAGACACAGCCAAACAAACTTGTGTTGTTAAATTAAACAACTAGTGAGGCGTTCAGCAATTGCAACCCTAAATAACATGATGTCTAACGCACATAAACCTTCTAATGCATGGTCTCTAAATGCGGTAGTAGTTTCATAACAGTTATTTGTTGATTACTAACTGATCGCAAAGTGAGTATAACAATCTGAAAGTAAAGAGCCTAAAATAGGATATCTAGGTGTAAGATGCATGTCCTACGCATGGCTTCTATTGCAATATTGGTAAGTAAAACCCTATAGACATGTTTTCTACCCATTAATTAAACTAAGCATGCATAATCCCTCCCAATTTCACTATAACCCCAATAAGTTGTTTACAAATTATTAGAAACCATGATAGCTGAATTACATAATGAAAAAAATAAAATAAGAAGCAACTCTATAGGGAGCTTTCAACCAATCCCAATCTTCCAACCTCAATTTTCGAGTTTCACAGCCTTGACCATGGTTTGGGTGCGGCAAAGCTCCCTAAGGGCCCAATGGGGGTCCTTGGCCAATACCAGCACCCAAACATTACAAAAATGTTTGAACAAGTGCAGTGAGGAATTACCAGCCTTGTGCATCAAAGTTCAATGGGTACTCAAAGGTGCCCAAGGCAATGCTTACACGAAGGGGGGTAGAACCTAAACTCTAGGAGTAGTGAGAGTGATAGATATTTCTTTAAAGAAACTGAGTTGAAAAGCAGTTTTAAAAAAAGAATGATCCATGTAGAACCAGCTTTGAAAGAAAAACAATGGGATAGTTTTGACAAAACTCAGAAGCAAAATACCTCATATAGTTCCGGGCAGTAGACACAAACAGGGAAAAGGGGAGTGGGGTAAATAGTTCACATGTAACAACACAGTTGCACCTAGATACCAATGGAAAGCATTTCAAAACTTAGACAGTTAACAGGTTTCAACCAAAAGGGCTCATGATCACATGCTAAGAATTTCTGATCTCATTTGATTAACGGCTCATATTAGATTAAAGCTGGACCGGGTCATTAAATAGGATATGGGTCGGGTGATTTGAGGTCTGGGTCGGGGGTTTGGGGTTGAAATTGGGGGTTCAATTTGTGGTTAAAATTGGAATGTATAGGGGTTATAATTGAAATGAACGAGGCTAAATGTTAAACAGCCATTTCTTCCCTTTTTATTTTAATAAAAATAGTTAAAATAGTCTTAAAAACCAATTAAAAGCACTAAATTGAGTAATAACATATAAATGTTAATTAAAAAACACTGGGAGCGATTTTGTAATTATAAAATACTATTAATCGGAAAATAGGCTATAATTGCAATTATAGCAATTTAGCTTTAAAAATACCAAATAAATTATGTAAAATATGCAAAAAATCACCTGAATTATATCTGGGTGTAAATATGAGAATAAGATAAATTATTCACCAAAAATGATAGTCTGGAAATAATTATTGAATTTTGTACTATTAAAATAGACAACAAAGTGATTTTAAAATATCTTTAAAATAAGGAAAAATACCAAAACTCTTGGGTATGCTTATATATGCATGTACATACTATTTTGAGAATATTTTGAGTATATATAAAAGTACATAGGGAAAAATTTGGTATCAACAGCAGGTGCGAAAGTTCTGGCAGAATCATATAAGTCGAGGGTTAGCCATTTTCTTCATATTTTGAGTTTTGAACTTCGGATTTGGGAGCTTCTTTTGGGGTTTTTCAAGCAAATCGATTGGGTAAGTTTTCTTCACCTAGAATCTAACATATTCCATGATTTTATCTTCATTTTTATCATTTAAATTGTGTTTTGGGTTGGGGGAGGAGTTGGTTTTTGAAGAAAATTTCTAAAATGAAAAATTGTGATTCAAGGGACCAAATGGTATCGGAATTTGATAAATTTTGTATGGTTGAACTCGTATCGGAATGGGCATTCGATTTTTGTAAAATTTGTTTGGTTTCGAGGTGCAGACATGGGGGTCGACTTTTGGATCGATTTTTTGATTTCATTGAGACTTTATGATCCGGAATAGTTTCTTATGTGTTTTATTTGTGCTTTGAAGTTAATTTGGTTAGATTTGAGCCACCCGGAGATCTTTCACACGAGAAGTGCATTTTTAAAGTGTCGTTGTGTCGTCTTTGAGGTAAGTATCTTGCCTAACCTTGTGTGGGGGACTTCCCCTTAGGATTTGAGTCTTGTATGTTGATGGTAGTTCATGTACGCGAGGTGACGAGTGCATGCTCGGACTTATTTGTGGAAAAATTGGCCTTTTAGGGTTCTTAGGTCTTTATATTCACTGTGTAGGAATGTGTTCTTGACATGACTGAGTTTCCTATTTATTTGTTTCACCTCCACGTGCTTAATTGGAATTAATTGCTTCATGATTCACTCTTTTGCCTAGTTGACTCCTAATTGATTTAACTGAAGAATTTCGCCTCTCCTATTATCATGTTATCTTTTCATAGTTGCATATGTTAGTTGAGAATAATTATTACCCCTCCTGAAATTGTTTAGTTTTAAGTGAAGCTAAGATCATCCTCCCTAATTGAATTGTCGAATATCCTCGAAATTGTCCAATCTTAAAAGAAGTTAGATAACATATGTCCTTGTTGACTTGCCCTTATTTGGGACTATTTGACTCGTGTTGATTTCCTTGTTATTGACTTGTAAATTGTGGGATCGTCGCTATATATTAGTTTCCCCATTGTTGAAATGTTTTCCTTTATGCTAGCATTCTTTTCTGTGGTTACTCCTTGTGAGCTGGTTCTGCCGTTTCCTTGCGATTTATAGTCCTTAAGTTGATTTACTTGTCTTACCTTGTAATATTGTTATTTGTTGTTGTTTTATGTATTGTGGTGATGTACGTGCTTTCTGTTGTGTTGTGAATGTTGTTTTCGTTGGTTGCGCTGCATGCTTACTTTGGGACTACGGATCGGTGTTCCGGGAGACCCCCTACATATTTACTTTTGGGACTACGGGACTGCACCCGGGAGATTCCCCTGTACACATATATTGATTTGGACTGTAGTGCGGGATACCAAGAGATCCCCAACACATATATTGAGGATACCAAGAGATCCTCGGGATACCGAGAGATCCTTAGTACATATATTGGGGATACCAAGAGATCCTCGGGATACCAAGAGATCCCTAGTACATATATTGGGGACACCAAGAGATCCTCGGGATACCAAGATATCCCTAGCACACATATTTACGTTTGGGACTATGGGACGATATCTTGGGAGATCCCTTGTTAAAAAATCATTTTGTTCTGAGCTGATGTTTTCATGGATCCTGTCCCTGTGTAAACGTTATAGGTGTTGTCCGTTCCATTCCTTATACTTACTAGTTGGTATGAACTATGTTAGGACACTTGCACAAGCATACACATGTTTAATCACCCTTATCGGATAGGAGACTCCTTGAGATTTCTGAGTATAGACACACACCCTTGTTATTTTCCTTCCATGTGAGAATGACTCTTTTGGGGCACGTGAGTTGTCAGTATGATCAGGAGTTGTGATGAGAGCACTGGATGCCAAGTGTTAGGGTTCAGGTATTGTGACCTGTACTGTATGATTATGAGATGAGGTGTCACGGGGTGACTGATATGCAAGGTTATCTATCTGAAAAGATTATATTCGAAAAGCCTTTATTTTGAAAGAACTCTTTTTAAAAAGAACACTTATTTGAATGAAGTATATTTCGAAACATTTTTCTCTTTTATCACTTGAAGGGTTTGACTATTTGATTGACGCTTGCTGGTTAAGACTTAAGGTGGAAACTATCGGAGTTGTCGAGTTATGACTTGTCTTTACTGTATTTGTGATTTCGGATTTGGGTTGTATTCTCACTTACCTTTCCATTTTTTTTCTCCTTACGGTGTTTTCCCTGAGTACTTGCTGTTTTCCTTCCTTATTTTAATTACTGTATTGTTAGCCGTAACTTGTAGTCGCTATATAAATATCACGTTCTGTATATTAGACCAGTAGTTATCTTGACTGTTCCTCGTCACAACTCCAGCGAGGTTACAGTTGATACTTACTGGGCACCGCTGTGGTATGCTCATACTACACTTTTGCACATTTTTTTTGTGCAGATCC
This sequence comes from Nicotiana attenuata, assembly GCF_001879085.1. Taxonomy (NCBI): domain Eukaryota; kingdom Viridiplantae; phylum Streptophyta; class Magnoliopsida; order Solanales; family Solanaceae; genus Nicotiana; species Nicotiana attenuata. The sequence goes on from NW_017672357.1 coordinate 147,860, forward strand.
AGGTATTGTTCGTTAGTAGCTGTGCGGATTCTTGCCGAGGAGACTCAAGGTACTCCTGCTGCTGCGTTCGCAGGCTTCGGAGTCACCTTCCTTTTTTATAATCACTGTTGTACTTATTTTCCATACGGTTTTGTTTAGAAAATGTAGCAAAACTCTGTAGAGCTTATGGCTTGTACTACCGGGTTTTGGGAAGTTGTTCATTGTATAAAGGATTCATCTCAAAAGAATTCTAGCTGTTATTAGTTATTGTTGTTATTCCGCATTTTAGTTGTCTTACCTAGTCCTTAAGACTAGGTGCCATCAGGAAACCCAACGGAGGAAAAAATTGGGTCGTGACACCCAAAATCTAGTGTCATCGAGTACATGAGCTCTATAGAATAAGTAAATATGATCTGAGTCAAATACAATATTGTTCGAAAGACTAAATAGTGCTAATCATGAAATAAGGAAAATATACTTCAAGTCTTACGAACAGAACAGAAGTGCTACCTCGAAATCTCCTAAAATGTCTGGATCCGACTCTAGTAGCTACCATGATCACCAACACTTGGATTTGCACATGAAGCAAAGTGTAATATGAGTACAACCAACCCCATGTACTCAATAAGTAGAAGTCTAACCTCGTTATAAAAGAAGTGACTATGTTACACCCTATACTTTTGATGTCAATTGCCTTCATAGGTTTGTTGAGATTTTGGTCTAGCATTTCTCGCAAGACTGCACGAAGCAGCTGGGTTGATGCGGTGGCGAGCTGCGATGGCCGGTGCAGGCGACATATTTAGCACCCTTGAGGCGGTGGATTTTCTATTTTACCAGATTTTGCTTTAAAAAGTAGTGCAACCCCTTTCTCTTTCATTCTAAATGATCCCAACAGCTTCAGACTCTCCCAAAACACTCCCAAATTCTCTCTGGGAGTTCTCATATGATCCAAGGCCAAATCAAAGGCAAACCTAGTGAAATTAACGTGAAGGATTTCGTGATCATTATCTTATCATCTTTCTTCTTGTTGTGCTGAATTGGAGACTCCTTGGAAGTGATGTAATCTCAAAACTATGAAGGAATTCTTGTGCATGGATATAAACGCCATAGAACGTGTAAGAATTCGGGAAGCGTAATTAGCTTAAGTAACAAGGTATTTATGGCTACTTTATTTCTTGGAATGACTTGATGTAAATATTCCCTTTGAAATAATCTTCATATCGCACAATTGAATAGTTCTAAACATTCCCTGACAAAAGATTGATCATGTTCTCGTGTATTTGTTTCTTATGGCATTCTACTACACTCTTTCAAGGGTGGATGCTTCTAGGTAAACCTCCTGGCTGTCTCTGCACCCTTACCTCATTTATCACCGATCGATCATATAGGGGCCTTAGCTGGTGATCCGGGCTGTTTCCCTCTCGACGATGAAGCTCATCCCCCATCGTCTCACTAGCCGACCTTGACCCTTGTTATTTTGAGGTCATATCTAGTATTCAGAGTTTGACTTGAATACTATATATATATATATATATATAGTATATATATATATATATATATTAACGAGCGGCACTATTGTCGGCCAGGTTCGGCACCTATTGTGCAACGACTAATCAGTTGGGTATGATATAAGATATTATCGAGCCCATTATGGCCAGGTACAACGGAGTCCTCTATGAGGCCGGCTATGTTATGACATGATATGAGGTATTACCAAGTCCTTTAAAGGCCGATACGATGGAATCCTCTTTTAGGCTGGGTATGTTATGAGATATTACTGAGTCCTTTAAAGGTCGGGTACGATCGAGCCCAATAGATGTTGGGTGTGATGTGATGAGACATGAAACTTTAATGAGCTCTCTTGAGGCCGGGTACAACCGAGTCCTATTGAGGCCGAATACGACCAAGCCCTCTTGAGGTTGAGTACGATATGATATGATTGGCCCCACATAGCAGCTTAATATTATATTATATATCCCCATTTAGTGGCTTAACTTTTACAAAACATTCATATACATATGTTCATGGTTACAACAGTTGTACGCCCTCAGTGGCTTCCTTCAAAGTTCAGGTTGATTTTGGTGTCCATATCTTTGATATTATAACTTATGTTTACACATGTTATCGTCTTTACATATTCCTTACATCATTCGTAGTGACAAACTTTTTCTTGGGCTCTGTTTCCCTGCCCACGTGTACAGGTAGATCAGGTGACATACCTCCTCAGTATGGTGCCCATTTCAGGTATTGGTGGTCGCCCTCCACTTCTCTAATGTCGCCACACAGGAATTGATAGGTACTATTGTGTATACTTTTGCCACTTTGGGTACGGTGCGGTCGTGTCCCAGCCTATGTATCTACTATGATACTCTTAGAGGCTTGCAGACTAGTTCTCAGTGTGTATATGTATTATTACGTCCTTGTCGGCCTTGTTGTATGTATATATTTCGTTTTGGGGTGCATGTGGTTGCAAGTTATTGTGTATTTTTATTTTTATTATGATGTTCAGAGGCCTTATCGGCCCAAGTTCCATGGTGGAGGTTCTAAGTACTATTATTGTTTCACATAGGTCTTTGGGCATCGTGTACCGGACACACCCTCCCAAGGTTGGGGTGTGACAGACGAGATTGTAAAGGTACGATACTCATTTCAACAGCTAACAAACAACAATAACATTTGAAAAATAACAGGAACAACAGCTCAATAATAACATACTCAACTCTATCTGATTAAGGTGAAAATAATCCTGCTATCCAAATATAACAGTCAAGGCATAGACTTTAAAGGCATCAAATATCAAATAGCATAAGGAAAATATAACATTATACCTGCATGACAAGTATTCATACCATAATAAACAACATCACATTTTAATTATCAAGCAACGCAATCTCAGCACATACATAGTGCCTGGCACAATACCCCCTCAATCATACCCTTAGCACACCCACTGGCTCAAACCCCTGAATTATCACATGTACTCACACTCAGAACTCTATGAGTGCCTATCATAAGGCCCTTATTAATCACATATCAAGTGTCTGCACTCACAAGATTATACCTGACTTTGGTGGGGCAGATCCTAGCCCAAGCACTGATCGGATAAAAAGTCAACGATCCAAATCATTCAGTCCAATATAGGACCTGATGCAGCGTCCCCTCACAATCAATATCACACCCTACAATCAATGCAACTCAGCCCAGCATAGGGGCCTGGACACAGACGTGGCCTCACAATCAATCCCAACACGGCCTATGGCCCAAGATCAGTCATCAACTCGCCCAAGCCAAACAATTTCGTGGTTGGAAACTTGAAAGGTTAGAGAATTGATAAGTTTGAGTCATAGTTGACTTTTTTATTACCGAGGTCCGCTTGTGATTCCGAGCCTTGTGATAGGTTGATGTGGTGTTTATAACTTGTGCATGAAATTTGGAATCATTCCGAGTTGATTAGGCGTGGTTTGGCATGAATTTTGCAGCTAGAATTGATTAATTAATTATGGTTAAATTGAGATGTGAATCATGTTTTTAATGTTACTTTATGAGATTTGAGACCTCGAGTAGGTTCGTGTCGTGTTTTGAGACTTTTTGGTATGATTGGAGGGTTCCCGAGGTGAGTAATAGACCACCCGGAGCTTGAGTGTTGTCGTAGATATTCTGCTAGTGTCTGGTGTGCTTCGCGATCACGGAGCAGGTCTCGTGATCGCGGAGGCTTATTTTAAGGCAGATGGGCTGTCTTCTTTGTGTTCGCGGATGGGACATCACGTTCTCAGTGGGTTGAGTTCAGTATTCTTCACATTTGCGCTCTATGCTTCATGTTCGCGTATAGGTGAATCAGGCCGAGGGTCGACAGGAGATTGGTCTTCGCAATCACACTCGCAAGTGTTTTACCACATTTGTATTGGTTCTTCTGGAGGTAGCAGCAGGTTGTGCTTTGAGAATGTGAGGCTTGGGCCGTTCGTGAAGGGTAGTGCTGGCCAGACCCATTTAAGTTCTAATTTCGTAATTTTAGCCCGTCCTCTCATATTTGAACCCTATACTTGCAAAGGCGCTATTTTTGAAATAGACTTTCATACAAGACTTTGAGGTAAGTGATTTCTACTCATTTTTTGTATAACTTTTAGAATTTACTTGAACTATTATCACCAAAAACATGGAAATTTAATGGAAAATGGGGGGGGGGGGGGAGGGGGTTCCTACAACTTAAGAGAGTGAAAATTGACAACTTGAAGGTTGATTTGGACTTGATTTTGGAATTTAATCACATATTTGGACTCGTAGGGCTATGGGTAGTTAGGATCTACCCCTTGACTCGGGTTTTTACCATGTGGGTACGGGTTGACTTTTGTTGGCTTTTTGGGAATCAAACAAAGATCAAAGTTTTATTATCTAGAATTGATTCATATGGCTTTGTTTGATGTTATTGAATTGTTTTGGCTAGATTTGACTCGTTCAGATTGCTGATTTTAGAGGCAAGGGATTTTTGAAGTATTGATTCTCACGCCTTTGCGGTAAGTATCTTGCCTAAGATTAGTTTGAGGGTTATTTTCTCGTTGGCTATGATGTTTGTTATATGTAGCGGGTGACGCGTGTGTGAAGTGAAGAGCGTACATGTGTGCACCATTGTTGTTCATGATCTGGTTAGACGTTTGGCTATTATGTGCATTGCTTTGATATACTGTTTATTTGATTCCGTATTTGTTCTTCACTCGTTTGATTAGTGAGCTAATATTCATGCTAGAAATCATGTCTAGACTATGTCTTTATCTTGAGACATGAAAGAGCTATTTTTTCTATGTTCAGATGTATGTCTTAACTGTATTCATATTTTCAGTCACGATATTATATTAGCATATTATATTTCTATCTTTGTGCGTTCTTTATATGTTATCTCATATATTGTTCGTGTCCTTACTTGTGTGGCACGGGTTTGAGCTGAGCTATGGAATATTGGCATGTTCCGTGTGGTATTCTTGAGTATGGTGTAGTGATATGTGAGCATATTGAGACTTTAGCGAATTCATGACTGGTTTTGGGCCATAGGACCGTGTTGGTATTGATTGTGAGGTCACGTCTGTATCCAAACCCTATACTAGGCTGAGTGGCATTGATTGTAGGGTGTGTGATATTGATTGTGCTGGGACACTGCGTCAGGCCCCATATTGGACTAAATGATTTTGATGGTTGATTTTTGATGAGATCATTGCTTGGGCTCGGATTTGCATCTCTAGAGTCAGGTATAATATTGTGAGTGCAGACACTTGATATGTTCTTAGTGAGGGCCATATGACAAGCACCTGTTGTCACGACCCAAATAAGCCTGGTGCCTTACTAAACCAAGTACCAACGTAACGTATCTTTCTAATCACACCACCATGGGTAAATGGGCCAGAAGGGCCGTCTTGAGATAACCAAAATAAAATATAGGAGAATACTAGACATAGGATGACCCAACATGATATATAAACATATACATGTAACATACGGGCCAATAAGGCCGACATGATCATTTTTACACTCAAAACATTGGCTGCCAAGGCCATACAAGTATCCATATACATGACATCTGTCTACAAGCCTCTAAGAGTACATAAATGTCATAAAGGTTGGGACAGGGCTCTACCATACCAATCAATACATGTCCAAATCATACTGACCAAATAGGTAACTCCGGAACAAGTGGAGTGCACCAACACCTTTCGCTAAGCTGATAGCCTACTAGGAGGACTTTTAACCTGTCTATCGGGACCTTCGGGCATGAAACGCAGAGTCCCCGAACAAAAGGGATGTTAGTACAAATAAATAATCGAGTATGTAAGGAATGAAAAGTAGTATATAAAACGCATGAATGAAACATGAAGTAAAGTACTCAAACTATAAGTCTGAATAGCTCTGTGAATCATGAAACATTTATAATGTCATGCATTTGCATGTAAATATCATATCATGCATAGGTATATACGTACATAACATCATCAAGCCTCAGTGGGTATCCCATCATATCATCTCAGCCTATGTGGGCAAAATCATCAACGTATACAAACTGATCAAGTGGTGGTGCGTATACAACACCATAACCTTTCCCATATCCCACATACATATAATATACGCGTATATAATGACATTTGATCATGGGTCGATGTACATGTATAGATGAATGCAATACATAAGAAGTAAGTACATAAGATCTCTCGGGATGTCATGTGATCAATAAGTCTTCGATTAATATCATCAATAAACTTTATCAACTTACGTATTTTCTGAGATCCATGAATAGACGATATAATAATAGGACACATAGGGAATCAAGAACATGGGCACCCCTAGTGCTTCTAAGAATGGAGTCATTTACGAAAGTTGCGCGTTTGCTTGTTTCATTTGTATCATATGCATTATGCCATAAGGAAAGAAAGGATAGCCTTATCATACCTTATAAAAATATGTCCAATTACGAGCAAAACTCAGCTCATTGCACCTTAATCTACAACAACGACTGCAAAGCTATTGTCAAGTTACGAATGACTCTCATTTATATAACAAAAGTAACTTAATCTGTAATAAAAAAAATGGACAGGACTTCCCCTGATTTTTACTGCTCCCACAAGCCTACTATAGGGTAGACAACAAGACAATACAATCAGCAACTCAAAAATAACCTAACTACAATTCAGGACCTTTAATACAACAAATAATCCAAATATACCATGACTCACCCAATCAACAAGTTATCAATTAGCCTGAAACGCAACAACGAGAGATCATCCCACTAGCCTACAACATGTGGAGTTTGTCCACCCCCTTTTTCCTTCCCAAATCCATAAATCAGTAGCACAATAAGCCTACATGAGTGGACTACAAAACAGTCCACTAAAAGTGGAATAAATCATCTTCATGACTTCCAATCACCGTCCCGTGAGTTCAAACTATTAGGAAACGAATTTATCAACCTTTCTTGTTATTTAAAAACTTAAATAAAGCAAGTAGGAATTTTCTTAACTATGAAGTACCTTGAAAAACTAACACTACAAATAAAAAGAGAGGCGGTATAGTGATACTTACGTCGTAGGGATCGTTCTAATGTTACCGCCTCTTGATTTCTTACCCGTGATGTTAATCTTGCTTGGAATTTCTAGGAACAGCCTTGGAAAGCTTGAGAGTGTTTTGGTGTAAGTGTTCTCTGTATATTGAGGATATATATATAAGGGAAAATATATAAGGGAAAAGATAACTTATAAGCCCACCGCCTCAATTCTCCAAGCAAGTGGGTAAGTTACATGCTTGGCAGCTTGAGTAGTGCAACTTTGGACGCTTGTATCTCTCTACTCAGACATCATATTGATAAACTATTTGTAGTGTTAGAAACTAGACACATGGGGATTCAATGCCATATAAAGATCTCCTCGTAACTCTCAATATATTGGGAGAAATCGGCCTCGCAACCTGGCCTATAAACCTGCCAGTTTCTCCGAAGTGCGGCGATGTGACTTGGCGATCCTACTTTAAAAACACATATTTATCTACCCCGATGTCGTATGAATAAATGATTTGAACTGTTGGAAACTAGGTTCCAAGACCTTCATCTTGGTATGAGATATGTCCCAAAATGACATCATAAAACTTACGAATTTAATTTCTCAAAGTGGCTCGTTACAAGGCAAATCTTAACTCGATTTTTTCGTAAATTAAATCCGATTTTTCTCAAACTTTATATTTTATATCCAAACGTCATATATAGTCATATTATGACTTTAAACTAATTTAAATCATGATTAACAAGTCTCATATTCATTATACGTCACTTTGGGACGCACAGAATGTATTAATATCTCATTTGTTTTTTCCCAAGTCTCATCCATTAACTTACTTAAGAATTCGATAAACCTTCCTTAGCCTTGTAGAAGGATTTTATCCTTTTGAGATTACATTAGATAATCTTATAATGATAGTGACCTCTGATGTTTGGCGCATAGCATCCTTTCCCTCTTAGAAACATTTGTTCATGAATGTTAACTCTTAAAGGCTTGCGAAATTGGGGCGTAACATCATTAAATCACTTTATATACTTTAAAAGAGGATCTCATTTCCAAGATTATATCAATTGACTTACGGCATACTTTCACGTACAGAAACATGGGGTGTAACACCCGTACAATTCTAAGTGTGAGTATATGCGATGATTCGGGGGTTCGAGCCAGGCACTGTGGGTGTGCTAAGGGTGTGATTGAGGGGTATTGTGCCAGGCACTATGTATGTGCTTAGATTGTGTTACTTGATGATTAAAATGTGATGTTGTTTATTTTGGTATGAATACTTGTCATGCAGGTATAAAGTTAAATTTTCCTCATGCAATTTGATATTTGCTGCCTTTGAAGGCAATCCCTTGATTGTTATATTTGGATAGCATATTTACTTTCATCTTAATCTGATAAAGTTAAGTCGGATATTATTGAGCACTTTTCCTGTTATTTTTCTACTATTATTGTTGTTGTTAGCTGTTGAAAATGAGTATTGTACCTTATCAATCTCGTATGTCATAGTCCAACCTTGTGAGGTGGCTGGCACACGGCGGCCGAAGGCCCATGTGAACCAACTATAGTACTTAGAACTTCCGCCATGGAACTTGGGCCGATAAGACCTCCGAACATCATAATAAAAATATAAATGCACAATAACTTGCAAGCACATGGGCCTCAACATGAAATATATACATACAACCAATGCCGACAAGGATGTAACAATACATTGTACATACGTAGGGTGGGACAGGGACCCATCGTATGCAAAGTGCCAAAAGCATACACAATAGTACCTATCCATTCTTGTATGGCAACATGGAACCATCAAAACATCATTTCGAGGTTGTTTACTCTAAAGTCAAACCTTTGTTAGATCTTATAACTTAATCTTCCAACAATAGAACTAAGTGTCCCAAATCACCCCAACACCTTCATAAAATGGAATTAACCATCTCCGCAAGTCATAAAATAATACACAAATACACTGGTAGCATCGAATAGGGAAATGGGGCTCAAAAATAAAAATTGGTCGCCCAGGTCGTTACATTCTCCCCCGCTTAATAGATGTTCGTCCTTGAACAAGTTTAGAATCATGCCTAGGACATCAAAAAGAAGAGAATATTGGCTCTGCATATCATGCTCGATCTCCCATGTCACCTCCTCGGACAGTTGACTTCTCCACTGGACTTTCACTGATGTAATATCCTTAGACCTCAGCTTCCAAACCTACCTATCCAAAATGGTCACCGGCTCTTCCTCATATGCCAGATTCCCACCCAATTCGAGTAAACTAAAATCCACCACGTGTAATTGATCCTCATAATAGTTCTCAATCATTAAAACATGAAACACTAGGTGAACTCTAGATAAGCTAGGTGGCAAAGCAAGTCTGTAGGCGACTTCACCAACCCTCTCGAACACCTCGAACTGACAGACATATCGAGGGCTCAACTTTCCCTTCTTCCCAAATCTCATCATGCCCTTTATAGGTGAAACTTAGAGAATAACTTTCTCACCCTCCATGAAATCCACAACACGAACCTTTCTGTCGACATAGCTCTTTTGCCTAGACTGTACTATACGAAGCTGCTCCTGAATCAATTTGACCTTCTCCAAAGCATCATTAACAAAGTCTAAGCCCAATAACCTAGCCTCGTCAGTCTCAAACCAACCAACCAGAGAATGAAATAGCCTCCTATATAATGTCTCATATAGAGCCATCTGGATGTTCGACTATAACTATTATTCTATGAAAACTCCGCTAATGGGAGAAACCGAGCCCACTAGCCTCCAAAATCTATGATACACTCTCTCAACATATCCTTCAAAATTTGAATGGTCTTCTCGAACTGCCCGTCCATATGAGGGTGAAATGTAGTGCTCAACTCAACCTGCGTGCCCAACTCACACTGAACCGTTCTCTAAAAATGCAAAGTAAAATGAGAAACATTGTGCGAGATGATAAAAACGGGCACACCATGCAAGCGGACAATCTCTCTGATGTAGATCTTAGCTAACTACTCTGAACTATAGGATGTCATGACTGGAATGAAATGTATAGACTTGGTCAATATGTCCACAATGACCCAAATAGAGTCAAATCTCCTCAATTTCCGTGACAACCATACCACAAAGTCCATAATGATGCACTTCGACTTTCATTCTAGTATATCTAGCCTCAAAAGCAAATCGCCAGGTCTCTGACGTTCATACTTGACCAACTGACAATTCAAACACCGAGCAACATATCCAACAAAGTCGTTCTTCATTCTCTGACACCAGTAATGTTGGTTCAAATCATGGTACATCTTCGTAGCGCATGGATTAATGGAATACCGCGAACTATGAGACTCTTCAAGAATCAATTCCCTCAATCTAACCAAATTAGGAATACAAATCTGGTTTCGAAGCCGCAATACACCATCACCACCAATAATCACCTTTTTAGCACCGCATCGCTCTATCGTGTCCATAAGGACAAGCAAATAGGGATGCGCTCAAACAAGGTTGACTGACAACCAAATAGGGATGCGCTCAAACAAGGTTGACTGATATACAACACAAGCATGACCCTACTAGGCTACGAAATATCCAATCTCACCAACCTAGTTGCCAAATGTTCATAGCGAAAGGCCTCTCTGCAGCTATAATAAATACTAAACTCCCCATACTCTCCGCCTTTCTACTCAAGGAATCTGCTACCACATTTGCCTTCCCCGAATAATAAGGAATAGTGATATCATAATCCTTCAACAGCTCTAACCATCTCCGCGTACTCAAATTTAATTCATTCTGGAGACTCCGATGATCCGTATATACCTCACAAGACTCGTGACATATAAGTAATGCCTCCAAATCTTGAGGGCTTGTACAGTAGCTCCTAACTCCAAATCATTACCGAGCAGTTCTGTCAAGACCCAAACTGATGGGCCGAGATGGGAACCGGGTACCTTACTCAACCGAGCACCAACATAACGTATCTTTTCATGTCATACTATCATAGATAACTGAGCCGGAAGGCGGCCATGAGATAAGTAAAATACAACATGTGATACCAACTTATACATAAGACATACGAGCCTATAAGATCAAAATAACCATTCGTATACTGAACATAGTCCGACAAGGCCATACCATATTTTACATACATGACATCTGTCTACAAGCCTCTAAGAATACATAATTTTCATAAAGAACAATACACGTCTAAATCATACCAACCAAACAAGCAACTCCGAAGCAAATAGAGTGTACCAACACCTTCCGCTGAGCTGATAGCCTACTTGGAGGGCTCTCGACCTCTCTATCGGGACCTGCGGGCATGAACCGCAGCGTGCCCAAGCAAAAGGGACGACAGTATGAATAATATACCGAGTATGTAAGGCACATAAATAAGTACATAACAGACATGGAAGAAATATGGAGTAAATGACTCAGCCTGTAAGTCTGGATAATCCTGTAATTCATAAAATAATTATAGTGACATGCATATGCATATGAATGTCATGTCGTGCATAGGTACATGTTTCATAACATCATCAGGCCTCTGAGGGCATCCCATCATATCATCTCGGCCACTGTGGGCAAAATCATTGACGTATACCAGCTGATCAGGTGGTGGTGCTTATATAACATCATAACCTTTCCCATATCTCACATATATATATATAAAGAGAGAGATTCGACGAGGTTTGATAAGACTTATTTGATCAAAAGTGGAATTCAGAAGTCTTTAGAGTTTTTAGGCTTGAATCCACTGCTTAATTCTTGTTTCGATGGTTGCTTTAGTTGTTTGAGGATTGGTAGCAAAGTGTTGGAAGGTCATATAGACTTGCTCGTGCCTTTTGGGTTGAGGTCCCGGGGGCCTCGGGTGGTATTTCGGGTGTAACGGGTAGATTTTGATTTATGAGTTTGGCAGTGAAGGAGTTCTGGTTGCTGTCATAACCGCACTGACGGTTAGGGGACCCAGGTGCGGCACCAGCAGGAGCGGAATAAGGAAGCCGCAGATGCGGCCAAGAGAGGGGCAGGCTGGGATTGCATAAGCGAGGTCCTGGTCGCACCTGCGATTGCGCAGATCCGAGATTTCTTGCGCAGGTGCGGCCCTGATGTTTATATGTAGATCCGCAGGTAGCGCACCTCGACCGCAGGTGCGGTTCACAGGTGCGATATTAACCGCAGGTAGCGGTTTTGGTGGCACAGCCCAACTATAATTCCACCTTTGGATCTTTTAACCATTTCTCTCAATTTTCATTCAGGGTGAAGCTTTGGAGGGCATTTTAACCGGGATTTTCACAGAGGATTCATTGAGGTAAGGGTCTTGGTCCTTAGCTCGTTATTATGGTGATTTTTAGTCATTGTAAGCATGAAATTTGTGCAGGAAAAATCCAGGGGTAATTGGGGGTTAGGGCTTGGTTAATAGGAGAGCTTTGAGCGGTGATTTGAGGGACCATTTTGAGGTCCGATTTTGGTACTTTGGTATAACTGAACTCGTGAGAGTGTGAGGATTCCGAATTTGTAAATTTTACCCGATTCTGAGACGTGGGCCTGAGGGCGTTTTTGTTATTTTTCTTACTTCGTATTTAGCTTAGAATTAATTTTGAATTAGTTACTATATGGTGTTATTTGCATTTCGCAATTACTTTAATAGTTTTTGGGCCATTTGGAGTCGGATACTCGTGGCAAGAACGTGGTAAAGATTTAATTGAGCTGGTTCGAGGTAAGTGGCTTGTCTTCTAGCCTTGTGTGGGGGAACTCCCCTTACGATTTGGTACTGTGATATTTGAAATGCCTTTGTACGTGAGGTGACGAGCGCGGTACTTGTGATGATTGTTGAAAATCTGTTTTTCATTTAAGTATCTATAATTTTGTATTTTTTCTTCACTGTTTACACTACTTGAACTTGAGCTTACTGTTAGCTTAGGAAAGCATGCCTTAAATGACTAAATTGCCTACTTGCTCACTGCCTTATCTGTACTATGATGCACGACTATGCTAGGATTAGAATTACATGTTTATTTTGATATTAAATTGAAATTGAGTTAATTATTTTGTGTTGTTGCTGCGTGTTTACATTGGGACTACAGGCGGTTCCCGGTAGATCCCCCTTGTCTGTTTATTTGGGACTACGGATGTGGTATTCCGGTAGATCCCCCCTGCACAGTGATATGGACTACAGGACACACCCGGGAGTACCACTGATTAATTTACTTTGGGGCTACAGGACGGGATCCCTGGTAGACCCCCGGTTGTTATCTCTATGATGAGCTTAGTATATTTCTTGTGATTATTTTTTTGGTTTGGTTGTTGTTCTCTCTTTATCTATATGCTTATATGTACATCACTTCCTTATATATTATTGATATACTGACCGGTAGGGCCCCTGACCTTCCTCGTTACTACTCGATCGAGGTTAGGCTTGGCCACATAGGGTACCGCTAAGATCGTGTTCTCATGCTTCCGGCACATGTTTTTGCATGATGCAGATCCAGGTACTTCAACTCAGTCTATACCCTTGAGGCGAGGCCGCTTCTGTAGAGACTTCGTGGTATATCTGCGCGTCCACTGACCGAGGTCCCTTTCTATTCTCTGTATTAGTTTAGCCTTTCTGTATATTTCTTGTGGGATAAGACAG